>NW_027454020.1:0-52500 GCF_040206685.1 Ascaphus truei
CCCCCTTTCTCCCCTGACTCCCCTCCCCCCTTTCTCTCCTCACTCCCCTCTCACCCCCCTTTCTCTCCTCAATCCCCTCTCACCCCCCTGACTTCCCTCTCCCCCCCCTTTCTCTCCTCACTCCCCTCTCACCCCCCTTTCTCTCCTCACTCCCCTCTCACCCCCCTTTCTCCCCTGACTCCCCTCTCACCCCCCCCCTTTCTCCCCTGACTTCTCTCTCCCCCCCACTTTCTCTCCTCACTCCCCTCTCACCCCCCGACTCCTCTCCCCCCCCCCTTTCTCTCCTCACTCCCCTCTCACCCCCCCTTTCTCCCTCGACTCCCCTCTCACCCCCCCTTTCTCCCCTGACTTCTCTCTCCCCCCACTTTCTCTCCTCACTCCCCTCTCACCCCCCGACTCTCTCCCCCCTTCTCCCTGACTCCCTCCCCCCTTTCTCTCCTCACTCCCTCTCACCCCCCTTTCTCTCCTCAATCCCCTCTCACCCCCCTTTCTCCCTGACTTCCCTCTCCCCCCTTTCTCTCATCACTCCCCTCTCACCCCCCTTTCTCTCCTCACTCCCCTCACCCCCCCTTTCTCCCTGACTCCCTCTCACCCCCCTTTCTCTCCTGACTCCCTCTCACCCTCCTTTCTCTCCTGACTCCCCTCTCACCCCCCTTTTCTCCTCACTCCCCTCTCACCCCCCTTTCTCTCCTCACTCCCCTTTCACCCCCCTTTCTCACCTGACTCCCCTCTCACCCCCATTTCTCTCCTGACTCCCCTCTCACCCCCCCCTTTCTCCCCTGACTCCTCTCTCCCCCCCCCACTTTCTCTCCTCACTCCCCTCTCACCCCCCTTTCTCCCTGACTCCTCTCTCCCCCCCTCTCTCTCCTGACTCCCCTCTCACCCCCCTTTCTCCCCTGACTCCCCTCCCCCTTTCTCTCCTCACTCCCCTCTCACCCCCCTTTCTCTCCTCAATCCCCTCTCACCCCCCCTTTCTCCCTTGACTCCCCCCTCCCCCCTTTCTCTCCTCACTCCCCTCTCACCCCCCTTTCTCTCCTCACTCCCTCTCACCCCCCCTTTCTCACCTGACTCCCCTCTCACCCCCCTTTCTCTCCTGACTCCCCTCTCCCTCCCCTTTCTCTCCTCACTCCCCTCTCACCCCCCTTTCTCTCCTCACTCCCCTCTCACCCCCCTTTCTCTCCTCACTCCCCTCTCACCCCCCCTTTCTCCCCTGACTCCCCTCTCACCTCCCTTTCTCCCCTGACTCCCCTCTCACCCCCCCTTTCTCCCCTAACTCCCCTCTCACCCCCCCTTTCTCCCCTGACTCCCCTCTCACCCCCCTTTCTCCCCTGACTCCCCTCTCACCCCCCCTTTCTCCCCTGACTCCCCTCTCACCCCCCCCTTTCTCTCCTGACTCCCCTCTCACCCCCCTTTCCCTACCCCTCACACCCCCTGACTCCCCTTTCACCCTCCCTTTCTCCCCTGACTCCCCTCTCACCCCCCCCTTTCTCCCCTGACTCCTCTCTCCCCCCCACTTTCTCTCCTCACTCCCCTCTCACCCCCCGACTCCTCTCTCCCCCCCCTTTCTCTCCTGACTCCCCTCTCACCCCCCTTTCTCCCCTGACTCCCCTCCCCCCCTTTCTCTCCTCACTCCCCTCTCACCCCCCTTTCTCTCCTCAATCCCCTCTCACCCCCCCTGACTTCCCTCTCCCCCCTTTCTCTCCTCACTCCCCTCTCACCCCCCTTTCTCTCCTCACTCCCTCTCACCCCCCCTTTCTCCCCTGACTCCCCTCTCACCCCCCCCCCCTTTCTCCCCTGACTTCTCTCTCCCCCCCACTTTCTCTCCTCACTCCCCTCTCACCCCCCGACTCCTCTCCCCCCCCTTTCTCTCCTGACTCCCCTCTCACCCTCTTTCTCCCCTGACTCCCCTCCCCCCTTCTCTCCTCACTCCCCTCTCACCCCCCTTTCTCTCCTCAATCCCCTCTCACCCCCCCTTTCTCCCTGACTTCCCTCTCCCCCTTTCTCTCATCACTCCCCTCTCACCCCCTTTCTCTCCTCACTCCCCTCACCCCCCCTTTCTCCCCTGACTCCCCTCTCACCCCCCCTTTCTCTCCTGACTCCCCTTTCCCCCCCTTTCTCTCCTGACTCCCCTCTCCCCCCCCTTTCTCTCCTGACTCCCCTCTCCCCCCCTTTCTTTCCTCACTCCCCTCTCACCCCCTTTCTCTCCTCACTCCCCTCTCACCCCCCCTTTCTCCCCTGACTCCCCTCTCACCCCCCCTTTCTCCCCTGACTCCCCTCACCCCCCCTTTCTCCCCTGACTCCCCTCTCACCCCCCCTTTCTCCCCTGACTCCCCTCTCACCCCCCCCTTTCTCCCATGACTCCCCACTCACCCCCCCTTTCTCTCGTCACTCCCCTCGCACCCCCCTTTCTCCCTTCACTCCCCTCACACCCCCCCTTTCTCCCTTCACTCCCCTCTCACCCCCCTTTCTCCCCTGACTCCCCTCTCACGCCCTCTTTCTCTCCTGACTCCCCTCTCACCCCCCTTTCTCTCCTGACTCCCCTCTCACCACCCCCCTTTCTCTCCTGACTCCCTCTCACCCCCCCCTTTCTCTACTGACTCCCCTCTCACCCCCCCTTTCTCTCCTGACTCCCCTCTCACCCCCCTTTCTCCCCTGACTCCCCTCTCACCCCCTTTCTCTCCTGACTCCCCTCTCACCCCCCCTTTCTCACCTGACTCCCCTCTCACCCCCTTTCTCCCCTGACTCCCCTCTCACCCCCCCTTTCTCTCCTGACTCCCCTCTCACCCCCTTTCTCTCCTGACTCCCCTCTCACCACCCTTTCTCTCCTGACTCCCCTCTCACCCCCTTTCTCTCCTGACTCCCCTCTCCCCCCCCTTTCTCACCTGACTCCCCTCTCCCCCCACCCTTTCTCACCTGACTCCCCTCTCCCCCACCCCTTTCTCACCTGACTCCCCTCTCCCCCCACCCCTTTCTCACCTGACTCCCCTCTCCCCCCACCCCTTTCTCACCTGACTCCCCTCTCCCCCCACCCCTTTCTCACCTGACTCCCATCTCCCCCACCCCTTTCTCACCTGACTCCCATCTCACCCCCCCCCCCCCCCCTTTGGTTTTCCTTCTGGAACTTTTTCCCTCATTCCCTTCAATTCTTCTCTGTGCACACAGCACCACCTGCTGGCCACCCGCTCTCACTGCAGGACAATGCACACAGCACCACCTGCTGGCCACCCGCTCTCACTGCAGGACAATGCACACAGCACCACCTGCTGGCCACCCGCTCTCACTGCAGGACAATGCACACAGCACCACCTACTGGCCACCCGCTCTCACTGCAGGACAATTCACACAGCACCACCTGCTGGCCACCCGCTCTCACTGCAGGACAATGCACACAGCACCACCTGCTGGCCACCCGCTCTCACTGCAGGGAAATGATCTCAGAGATGCAGTAAAGACAGTCCCTGCCCCGCAGAGCTTACAGTCTAAGAGAGATGTGTGTGTGTGTGTGTGTGTGTGTGTGTGTGTGTGTGTGTGTGTGTGTGTGTGTGTGTGTGTGTGTGTGTGTGTGTGTGTGTGTGTGTGTGTAAATATATATACGTGTATGTGTGTGTGTAAATATATATATATATATATATACATTACACATTTTACGTTTTATGGTGGGTGAAAGGACCTGTCTAAGACATGTGAATGTGCTCACAAGTGATATTCTTTATTGGCTCTATATATATATATGTGTGTACCTCTCCCCCCCATTCTCTCCCCCCCCCCCATTCTCTCCCCCCCCCATTCTCTCCCCCCCCCCATTCTCTCCCCCCCCCCATTCTCTCCCCCCCCCCATTCTCTCCCCCCCCCCATTCTCTCCCCCCCCCCCCTCTCTGTATATAGGAAGTGTCAGGCTGGTGTGATAGGAAGTGACAGGATTTGGGAATGTCCCCGCCAGGACGCGGGAGGGGAGGGGACGCCGCGCAGCCTTCCTGAGGTCACACGGTGTCACCGCTAACCCTTCCTGAGCTGTGACACTTTCACTGTGTCCTAAAGGTGCCGGGAGCAGGATAGGAAGATACAATACACTACCTCCCTCTGCTATTGGGGGGGGGGAGTGGTCGTGGGATTTGGGGGTCTGTCATCTAGAAGCAGAGCAGGGGGGGCACTAATGTGGAAATACAGCCCCTCTACGATTCCTGTATTGCCCCCCTCCCACACACACACACAGCTCTGTCACTGCACCTCCATCCTGCCCTGCAGCCCTCTCTGCTATTCCTGTACTGCCCCCCCCACACACACACAGCCCTGTCACTGCACCCCCATCCTGCCCTGCAGCCCTCTCTGCTATTCCTGTACTGCCCCCCCCCCACACACACACACAGCTCTGTCACTGCACCCCCATCCTGCCCTGCAGCCCTCTCTGCTATTCCTGTACTGCCCCCCCCCCCACACACACACAGCTCTGTCACTGCACCTCCATCCTGCCCTGCAGCCCTCTCTACTATTCCTGTACTGCCCCCCAACACACACACACACACACACACACACACAGCTCTGTCACTTCACCCCCATCCTGCCCTGCAGCCCTCTCTACTATTCCTGTACTGCTCCCCCCCCACACCCACACACACAGCTCTGTCACTGCACCTCCATCCTGCCCTGCAGCCCTCTCTACTATTCCTGTACTGCTCCCTCCCCCCACACACACAGCTCTGTCACTGCACCTCCATCCTGCCCTGCAGCCCTCTCTGCTATTCCTGTACTGACCCCCCCCACACACACACACACAGCTGTCACTGCACCTCCATCCTGCCCTGCAGCCCTCTCTGCTATTCCTGTACTGACCACCCCTCACACACACACAGCTCTGTCACTGCACCTCCATCCTGCCCTGCAGCCCTCTCTGCTATTCCTGTACACACACACACACACACAGCTCTGTCACTGCACCTCCATCCTGCCCTGGAGCCCTCTCTCCTATTACTGTACTGCCCCCCCCCCCCCCACACACACACACAGCTCTGTCACTGCACCTCCATCCTGCCCTGCAGCCCTCTCTGCTATTCCTGTACTGCACACCCACACACACACACAGCTTTGTCACTGCACCTCCATCCTGCCCTGCAGCCCTCTCTGCTATTCCTGTACTGACCCCCCCCCCCCCACACACACACAGCTCTGTCACTGCACCTCCACCCTGCCCTGCAGCCCTCTCTGCTATTCCTGTACTGCACCCCCACACACCCTGCAGCCCTCTCTGCTATTCCTGTACTGCACACCCACACACACACACAGCTTTGTCACTGCACCTCCATCCTGCCCTGCAGCCCTCTCTGCTATTCCTGTACTGACCCCCCCCCACACACACACAGCTCTGTCACTGCACCTCCACCCTGCCCTGCAGCCCTCTCTGCTATTCCTGTACTGACCCCCCCCCACACACACACAGCTCTGTCACTGCACCTCCACCCTGCCCTGCAGCCCTCTCTGCTATTCCTATACTGCACCCCCCCCCACACACACACACAGCTCTGTCACTGCACCTCCATCCTGCCCTGCAAGCCCTCCCTGCTATTCCTGTACTGACCCCCCCCCCCCCCCCACACACACACAGCTCTGTCCCTGCACCTCCATCCTGCCTGCAGCCCTCTCTCCTATTCCTGTACTGCCCCTCCCCCACACACAGCTCTGTCACTGCACCTCCATCCTGCCCTGCAGCCCTCTCTGCTATTCCTGTACTGACCCCCCCACACACACACACAGCTCTGTCACTGCACCCCCATCCTGCCCTGCAGCCCTCTCTGCTATTCCTGTACTGACTCCCACACAGCTCTGTCACTGCACCTCCATCCTGCCCTGCAGCCCTCTCTGCTATTCCTGTACTGCCCCCCCACACACACACAGCTCTGTCACTGCACCTCCATCCTGCCCTGCAGCCGTCTTTGCTATTCCTGTACTGCCCCCCCCCCCCCCCACACACACACACAGCTCTGTCACTGCACCCCCATCCTGCCCTGCAGCCCTCTCTGATATTCCTGTACTGATCCCTCCACACACACACACAGCTCTGTCACTGCACCTCCATCCTGCCCTGCAGCCCTCTCTGCTATTCCTGTACTGCCCCCCCCCCCCACACACACACAGCTCTGTCACTGCACCTCCATCCTGCCCTGCAGCCCTCTCTGCTATTCCTGTACTGACCCCCCCCACACACACACAGCTCTGTCACTGCACCCCCATCCTGCCCTGCAGCCCTCTCTGCTATTTCTGTACTGCATCCTGCCCTGCAGCCCTCTCTGCTATTCCTGTACTGCCCCCCCCCCCCACACACACACAGCTCTGTCACTGCACCTCCATCCTGCCCTGCAGCCCTCTCTGCTATTCCTGTACTGACCCCCCCCCACACACACACACAGCTCTGTCACTGCACCCCCATCCTGCCCTGCAGCCCTCTCTGATATTCCTGTACTGACCCCCCCACACACACACAGCTCTGTCACTGCGCCTCCATCCTGCCCTGCAGCCCTCTCTGCTATTCCTGTACTGCCCCCCCCCCCCCACACACAGCTCTGTCACTGCACCTCCATCCTGCCCTGCAGCACTCTCTGCTATTCCTGTACTGACCCCCCCCCCACACACACACAGCTCTTTCACTGCACCTCCATCCTGCCCTGCAGCCCTCTCTGCTATTCCTGTACTGACCCCCACACACACACACACAGCTCTGTCACTGCACCCCCATCCTGCCCTGCAGCCCTCTCTGATATTCCTGTACTGACCCCCCACACACACACACAGCTCTGTCACTGCACCTCCATCCTGCCCTGCAGCCCTCTCTGATATTCCTGTACTGCCCCCCCCCCCCACACACACACAGCTCTGTCCTGCACCTCCATCCTGCCCTGCAGCCCTCTCTGCTATTCCTGTACCGACTCCCCCCCCCCATACACACACAGCTCTGTCACTGCACCTCCATCCTGCCCTGCAGCCCTCTCTGCTATTCCTGTACTGCCCCCCCCCCCCCCACACACACAGCTCTGTCACTGCACCTCCATCCTGCCCTGCAGCCCTCTCTGCTATTCCTGTACTGCCCCCCACCCCCCCACACACACACAGCTCTGTCACTGCACCCCCATCCTGCCCTGCAGCCCTCTCTGCTATTCCTGTACTGACCCCACACACACACACACACACAGCTCTGTCACTGCACCTCCATCCTGCCCGGCAGCCCTCTCTGCTATTCCTGTACTGATCCCCCCCCCCCCACCCCCCCCCCACACACACACAGCTCTGTCACTGCACCCCCATCCTGCCCTGCAGCCCTCTCTGCTATTCCTGTACCGACTCCCCCCCATACACACACAGCTCTGTCACTGCACCTCCACCCTGCCCTGCAGCCCTCTCTGCTATTCCTGTACTGACCCCCACACACACACAGCTCTGTCACTGCATCTCCATCCTGCCCTGCAGCCCTCTCTGCTATTCCTGTACTGCCCCCCCCCCCCCACACACAAACAGCTCTGTCACTGCACCCCCATCCTGCCCTGCAGCCCTCTCTGCTATTCCTGTACTGACCCCACACACACACACACAGCTCTGTCACTGCACCTCCATCCTGCCCTGCAGCCCTCTCTGCTATTCCTGTACTGCCCCCCCCCCCCCCACACACACACAGCTCTGTCACTGCACCCCCATCCTGCCCTGCAGCCCTCTCTGTTATTCCTGTACTGCCCCCCCCCCCCCACACACACACAGCTCTGTCCTGCACCTCCATCCTGCCCTGCAGCCCACTCTACTATTCCTGTACTGCCCCCCCCACACACACACAGCTCTGTCACTGCACCTCCATCCTGCCCTGCAGCCCTCTCTGCTATTCCTGTACTGCCCCCCCCCCCCACACACACACAGCTCTGTCACTGCACCTCCATCCTGCCCTGCAGCCCTCACTACTATTCCTGTACTGACCCCCCCCCCACACACACAGCTCTGTCACTGCACCCCCATCCTACCCTGCAGCCCTCTCTGCTATTCCTGTACTGCCCCCCCCCCCCCCACACACACAGCTCTGTCCTGCACCTCCATCCTGCCCTGCAGCCCCACTCTGCTATTCCTGTACTGCCCCCCCACACACACACACAGCTCTGTCACTGCACCTCCATCCTGCCCTGCAGCCCTCTCTGCTATTCCTGTACTTGCCCCCCCCCCCCCCCCACACACACAGCTCTGTCACTGCACCTCCATCCTGCCCTGCAGCCCTCACTACTATTCCTGTACTGACCCCCCCCCCACACACACACAGCTATGTCACTGCACCCCCATCCTACCCTGCAGCCCTCTCTGCTATTCCTGTACTGCCCCCCCCCCACACACACACACAGCTCTGTCCTGCACCTCCATCCTGCCCTGCAGCCCACTCTGCTATTCCTGTACTGCCCCCCCCCCCACACACACACACAGCTCTGTCACTGCACCTCCTTCCTGCCCTGCAGCCCCTCTCTGCTATTCCTGTACTGCCCCCCCCACACACACACACAGCTCTGTCACTGCACCTCCATCCTGCCCTGCAGCCCTCACTACTATTCCTGTACTGACCCCCCACCCCCCCCACACACACACAGCTCTGTCACTGCACCCCCATCCTGCCCTGCAACCCTCTCTGATATTCCTGTACTGACCCCACACACACACACAGCTCTGTCACTGCACCTCCATCCTGCCCGGCAGCCCTCTCTGCTATTCCTGTACTGACCCCCCCCCCCCCCACACACACACACAGCTCTGTCACTGCACCCCCATCCTGCCCTGCAGCCCTCTCTGCTATTCCTGTACTGACTCCCCCCCATACACACACAGCTCTGTCACTGCACCTCCATCCTGCCCTGCAGCCCTGTCTGCTATTCCTGTACTGACCCCCCCCACACACACACACAGCTCTGTCACTGCACCTCCATCCTGCCCTGCAGCCCTCTCTGCTATTCCTGTACTGACCCCCCCCACACACACACACAGCTCTGTCACTGCACCTCCATCCTGCCCTGCAGCCCTCCCTACTATTCCTGTACTACCCCCACACACACACACACAGCTCTGTCACTGCACCTCCATCCTGCCCTGCAGCCCTCCCTAGTATTCCTGTACTGCCCCCCCACACACACACAGCTCTGTCACTGCACCTCCATCCTGCCCTGCAGCCCTCTCTGCTATTCCTGTACTGCTCCCCCCCCCCACACACACAGCTCTGTCACTGCACCTCCATCCTGCCCTGCAGCCCTCTCTGCTATTCCTGTACTGCCCCCCCACACACACAGCTCTGTCACTGCACCTCCATCCTGCCCTGCAGCCCTCTCTGCTATTCCTGTACTGACCCCCCCCCCCACACACACACAGCTCTGTCACTGCACCTCCATCCTGCCCTGCAGCCCTCCCTGCTATTCCTGTACTGCCCCCCCACACACACACAGCTCTGTTACTACACCTCCATCCTGCCCTGCAGCCCTCTCTGCTATTCCTGTACTGCTCCCCCCCCCCCCCACACACACAGCTCTGTCACTGCACCTCCATCCTGCCCTGCAGCCCTCTCTGCTATTCCTGTACTGCCCCCCCACACACACAGCTCTGTCACTGCACCTCCATCCTGCCCTGCAGCCCTCTCTGCTATTCCTGTACTGACCCCCCACACACACACAGCTCTGTCACTGCACCTCCATCCTGCCCTGCAGCCCTCTCTGCTATTCCTGTACTGCCCCCCACCACACACAGCTCTGTCACTGCACCTCCATCCTGCCCTGCAGCCCTCTCTGCTATTCCTGTACTGCCCACCCCCCCACACACACACAGCTCTGTCACTGCACCTCCATCCTGCCCTGCAGCCCTCTCTGCTATTCCTGTACTGACCCCCCCACACACACACACAGCTCTGTCACTGCACCTCCATCCTGCCCTGCAGCCCTCCCTGCTGTTCCTGTACTGCCCCCCCCCCCCCCACACACACACAGCTCTGTCACTGCACCCCCATCCTGCCCTGCAGCCCTCTCTGCTATTCCTGTAGTCTCATACTGCAGCATACCTGGCTCTTTATATCTTTGCACGCACACATATTGTGATATAACAAAGGGAGTATTGTCATTTTATATCTGCGCACACACTGCTACTCACGCACACACTACTTACTCACGCACACACTGCTACTCACGCACACACTACTTACTCACGCACACACTGCTACTCACGCACACACTGCTACTCACGCACACACTACTTACTCACACACACACTAGACACTAGACCCGTGTGAATATGTGCGTGTGTTACTGTGTGTGTTACTGTACCTGTATGTATGTGTGCTACTGTGCGTGTGTGTGTGTTACTGTACCTGTATGTATGTGTGTTACTGTACCTGTATGTGTGTGTGTGTTAGTGTACATGTATGTGTATGTGTGTGTTACTGTACCTGTATGTGTGTGTTACTGTACCTGTATGTGTATGTGTGTGTTACTGTACATGTATGTATGTGATTTACTGTACCTGTATGTATGTGTGTTACTGTACCTGTATGTATGTGTGTTACTGTACCTGTATGTGTGTGTGTTACTGTACCTGTATGTATATGTGTTACTGTACCTGTATGTATATGTGTTACTGTACCTGTATGTATGTGTGTGTTACTGTACCTGTATGTATGTGTGTTATTGTACCTGTATGTATGTGTGTTATTGTACCTGTATGTATGTGTGTTACTGTACCTGTATGTGTGTGTTACTGTACCTGTATGTGTGTGTTACTGTACCTGTATGTGTGTGTTACTGTACCTGTATGTGTGTGTGTTACTGTACCTGTATGTATGTGTGTTACTGTACCTGTATGTATGTGTGTTACTGTACCTGCATGTATGTGTTACTGTACCTGTATGTGTGTGTTACTGTACCTGTATGTGTGTTACTGTACCTGTATGTGTGTGTTACTGTACCTGTATGTATGTGTTACTGTACCTGTATGTATGTATGTGTTACTGTACCTGTATGTGTGTGTGTTACTGTACCTGTATGTGTGTGTGTTACTGTACCTGTATGTATGTGTGTTACTGTACCTGTATGTATGTGTGTTACTGTACCTGTATGTGTGTGTGTGTTACTGTACCTGTATGTATGTGTGTTACTGTACCTGTATGTATGTGTGTGTTACTGTACCTGTATGTATGTGTGTGTAACTGTACCTGTATGTATGTGTTACTGTACCTGTATGTATGTGTGTGTAACTGTACCTGTATGTGTGTGTTACTGTACCTGTATGTATGTGTGTTACTGTACCTGTATGTGTGTGTTACTGTACCTGTATGTGTGTTACTGTACCTGTATGTGTGTGTGTTACTGTACCTGTATGTATGTGTTACTGTACCTGTATGTATGTGTGTGTTACTGTACCTGTATGTATGTGTGTTACTGTACCTGTATGTATGTGTGTTACTGTACCTGTATGTGTGTGTTACTGTACCTGTATGTGTGTGTTACTGTATCTGTATGTATGTGTGTTACTGTACCTGTATGTATGTGTGTTACTGTACCTGTATGTGTGTGTGTGTTACTGTACCTATATGTATGTGTGTTACTGTACCTGTATGTATGTGTGTTTTACTGTACCTGTATGTATGTGTGTGTAACTGTACCTGTATGTATGTGTTACTGTACCTGTATGTATGTGTGTGTAACTGTACCTGTATGTGTGTGTTACTGTACCTGTATGTATGTGTGTTACTGTACCTGTATGTGTGTGTTACTGTACCTGTATGTGTGTTACTGTACCTGTATGTGTGTGTGTTACTGTACCTGTATGTGTGTGTTACTGTACCTGTATGTGTGTGTTACTGTACCTGTATGTATGTGTGTTACTGTACCTGTATGTATATGTGTTACTGTACCTGTATGTATGTGTTACTGTACCTGTATGTGTGTATGTGTTACTGTACCTGTATGTATGTGTGTTACTGTACCTGTATGTATGTGTGTTACTGTACCTGTATGTATGTGTGTTACTGTACCTGTATGTGTGTGTTACTGTACCTGTATGTATGTGTGTTACTGTACCTGTATGTATGTGTGTTACTGTACCTGTATGTATGTGTGTTACTGTACCTGTATGTATGTGTGTTACTGTACCTGTATGTATGTGTGTTACTGTACCTGTATGTATGTGTGTGTTACTGTACCTGTATGTATGTGTGTTACTGTACCTGTATGTATGTGTGATACTGTACCTGTATGTATGTGTGTTACTGTACCTGTATGTGTGTGTGTTACTGTACCTGTATGTGTGTGTGTTACTGTACCTGTATGTATGTGTTACTGTACCTGTATGTATGTGTGTTACTGTACCTGTATGTATGTATGTGTTACTGTACCTGTATGTATGTGTGTGTTACTGTACCTGTATGTGTGTGTTACTGTACCTGTATGTATGTGTGTTACTGTACCTGTATGTATGTATGTGTTACTGTACCTGTATGTATGTGTTACTGTACCTGTATGTATGTGTGTGTGTTACTGTACCTGTATGTGTGTATGTGTTACTGTACCTGTATGTATGTGTGTTACTGTACCTGTATGTATGTGAGTTACTGTACCTGTAAGTATGTGTTACTGTACCTGTATGTGTGTGTGTTACTGTACCTGTATGTATGTATGTGTTACTGTACCTGTATGTGTGTGTGTGTTACTGTACCTGTATGTATATGTGTGTGTTACTGTACCTGTATGCGTGTGTGTTACTGTACCTGTATGTATATGTGTGTGTTACTGTACCTGTATGTATGTGTGTTACTGTACCTGTATGTGTGTTACTGTACCTGTATGTGTGTTACTGTACCTGTATGTGTGTGTGTGTGTTACTGTACCTGTATGTGTGTGTGTTACTGTACCTGTATGTATGTGTGTGTTACTGTACCTGTATGTATGTGTGTTACTGTACCTGTATGTATGTGTGTTACTGTACCTGTATGTATGTGTGTTACTGTACCTGTATGTGTGTGTTACTGTACCTGTATGTATGTGTGTTACTGTACCTGTATGTATGTGTGTGTTACTGTACCTGTATGTATGTGTGTTACTGTACCTGTATGTATGTGTGATACTGTACCTGTATGTATGTGTGTTACTGTACCTGTATGTGTGTGTGTTACTGTACCTGTATGTGTGTGTTACTGTACCTGTATGTATGTGTGTTACTGTACCTGTATGTATGTGTGTTACTGTACCTGTATGTATGTGTGTTACTGTACCTGTATGTATGTGTGTGTTACTGTACCTGTATGTATGTGTGTTACTGTACCTGTATGTGTGTTACTGTACCTGTATGTGTGTTACTGTACCTGTATGTATGTGTGTGTTACTGTACCTGTATATGTGTGTGTTACTGTACCTGTATGTATGTGTGTTACTGTACCTGTATGTATGTGTGTTACTGTACCTGTATGTATGTGTGTTACTGTACCTGTATGTATGTGTGTGTTACTGTACCTGTATGTGTGTGTGTGTTACTGTACCTGTATGTATGTGTGTGTTACTGTACCTGTATGTGTGTGTGTTACTGTACCTTTATGTATGTGTGTTACTGTACCTGTATGTGTGTTACTGTACCTGTATGTGTTACTGTACCTGTATGTGTGTGTGTGTTACTGTACCTGTATGTGTGTGTGTTACTGTACCTGTATGTATGTGTGTTACTGTACCTGTATGTGTGTTACTGTACCTGTATGTGTTACTGTACCTGTATGTATGTGTGTGTTACTGTACCTGTATGTATGTATGTGTTACTGTACCTGTATGTATGTGTGTGTTACTGTACCTGTATGTATGTGTGTTACTGTACCTGTATGTATGTGTGTGTGTTACTGTACCTGTATTTATGTGTGTTACTGTACCTGTATGTGTGTGTTACTGTACCTGTATGTGTTACTGTACCTGTATGTGTGTGTGTTACTGTACCTGTATGTGTGTGTGTTACTGTACCTGTATGTATGTGTGTGTGTTACTGTACCTGTATGTATGTGTGTTACTGTACCTGTATATGTGTTACTGTACCTGTATGTATGTGTGTGTTACTGTACCTGTATGTATGTATGTGTTACTGTACCTGTATGTGTGTTACTGTACCTGTATGTATGTGTGTGTTACTGTACCTGTATGTATGTGTGTTACTGTACCTGTATGTATGTGTGTGTGTTACTGTACCTGTATGTATGTGTGTTACTGTACCTGTATGTATGTGTTACTGTACCTGTATGTGTGTTACTGTACCTGTATGTGTTACTGTACCTGTATGTATGTGTGTGTTACTGTACCTGTATGTATGTATGTGTTACTGTACCTGTATGTATGTGTGTTACTGTACCTGTATGTATGTGTGTGTGTTACTGTACCTCTATGTATGTGTGTTACTGTACCTGTATGTGTGTGTTACTGTACCTCTATGTATGTGTGTTACTGTACCTGTATGTGTGTGTTACTGTACCTGTATGTATGTGTGTTACTGTACCTGTATGTGTGTGTGTTACTGTACCTGTATGTGTGTGTGTTACTGTACCTGTATGTATGTGTGTTACTGTACCTGTATGTGTGTGTGTTACTGTACCTGTATGTGTGTGTGTTACTGTACCTGTATGTATGTGTGTTACTGTACCTGTATGTATGTGTTACTGTACCTGTATGTATGTGTGTTACTGTACCTGTATGTATGTATGTGTTACTGTACCTGTATGTATGTATGTGTTACTGTACCTGTATGTATGTGTGTTACTGTACCTGTATGTATGTGTGTTACTGTACCTGTATGTGTGTGTGTTACTGTACCTGTATGTATGTGTGTTACTGTACCTGTATGTGTGTGTGTTACTGTACCTGTATGTGTGTGTGTTACTGTACCTGTATGTATGTGTGTTACTGTACCTGTATGTATGTGTGTTACTGTACCTGTATGTGTGTGTGTTACTGTACCTGTATGTATGTGTGTGTTACTGTACCTGTATGTGTGTGTGTTACTGTACCTGTATGTATGTGTGTGTTACTGTACCTGTATGTGTGTGTGTTACTGTACCTGTATGTGTGTGTTACTGTACCTGTATGTATGTGTGTTACTGTACCTGTATGTATGTGTGTTACTGTACCTGTATGTGTGTGTGTTACTGTACCTGTATGTGTGTGTTACTGTACCTGTATGTATGTGTGTTACTGTACCTGTATGTATGTGTGTTACTGTACCTGTATGTATGTGTGTTACTGTACCTGCATGTATGTGTGTGTTACTGTACCTGTATGTATGTGTGTTACTGTACCTGTATGTGTGTGTGTTACTGTACCTGTATGTGTGTGTGTTACTGTACCTGTATGTATGTGTGTTACTGTACCTGTATGTGTGTGTGTTACTGTACCTGTATGTATGTGTGTTACTGTACCTGTATGTATGTGTGTGTTACTGTACCTGTATGTATGTGTGTTACTGTACCTGTGTGTATGTGTGTTACTGTACCTGTATGTATGTGTGTTACTGTACCTGTATGTGTGTGTGTTACTGTACCTGTATGTGTGTGTGTTACTGTACCTGTATGTGTGTGTGTTACTGTACCTGTATGTATGTGTGTTACTGTACCTGTATGTATATGTGTTACTGTACCTGTATGTATATGTGTTACTGTACCTGTATGTGTGTGTGTTACAGTACCTGTATGTGTGTGTGTTACTGTACCTGTATGTGTGTGTGTTACTGTACCTGTATGTATGTGTTACTGTACCTGTATGTATATGTGTTACTGTACCTGTATGTGTGTGTGTTACTGTACCTGTATGTGTGTGTGTTACTGTACCTGTATGTGTGTGTGTTACTGTACCTGTATGTATGTGTTACTGTACCTGTATGTATATGTGTTACTGTACCTGTATGTATGTGTGTTACTGTACCTGTATGTATGTGTGTTACTGTACCTGTATGTGTGTGTTACTGTACCTGTATGTGTGTGTTACTGTACCTGTATGTATGTTACTGTACCTGTATGTATGTGTGTTACTGTACCTGTATGTATGTATTACTGTACCTGTATGTATGTGTGTTACTGTACCTGTATGTGTGTGTGTTACTGTACCTGTATGTATGTGTGTTACTGTACCTGTATGTGTGTGTTACTGTACCTGTATGTATGTGTTACTGTACCTGTATGTATGTGTTACTGTACCTGTATGTATGTGTTACTGTACCTGTGTGTATGTGTGTTACTGTACCTGTATGTATGTGTGTTACTGTACCTGTGTGTATGTGTGTTACTGTACCTGTATGTATGTGTGTTACTGTACCTGTATGTGTGTGTGTTACTGTACCTGTATGTATGTGTGTTACTGTACCTGTATGTATGTGTTACTGTACCTGTATGTATGTGTGTTACTGTACCTGTATGTATGTGTGTTACTGTACCTGTGTGTATGTGTGTTACTGTACCTGTGTGTATGTGTGTTACTGTACCTGTGTGTATGTGTGTTACTGTACCTGTATGTATGTGTGTTACTGTACCTGTATGTATGTGTGTTACTGTACCTGTATGCATGTGTGTTACTGTACCTGTATGTATGTGTGTTACTGTACCTGTATGTATGTGTGTTACTGTACCTGTATGTGTGTTACTGTACCTGTATGTGTGTGTTACTGTACCTGTATGTGTGTGTTACTGTACCTGTATGTGTGTGTGTTACTGTACCTGTATGTATGTGTGTTACTGTACCTGTATGTATGTGTGTTACTGTACCTGTATGTATGTATGTGTTACTGTACCTGTATGTGTGTGTTACTATACCTGTATGTATGTGTGTTACTGTACCTGTATGTGTGTGTGTGTGTTACTGTACCTGTATGTGTGTGTGTTACTGTACCTGTATGTGTGTGTTACTGTACCTGTATGTATGTGTTACTGTACCTGTATGTATGTGTTACTGTACCTGTATGTATGTGTGTTACTGTACCTGTGTGTATGTGTGTTACTGTACCTGTATGTAAGTGTGTTACTGTACCTGTATGTATGTGTGTTACTGTACCTGTATGTGTGTGTTACTGTACCTGTATGTATGTGTGTTACTGTACCTGTATGTGTGTGTGTTACTGTACCTGTATGTATGTGTTACTGTACCTGTATGTGTGTGTGTTACTGTACCTGTATGTATGTGTTACTGTACCTGTATGTGTGTGTGTGTGTTACTGTACCTGTATGTATGTGTGTTACTGTACCTGTATGTGTGTGTGTTACTGTACCTGTATGTATGTGTTACTGTACCTGTATGTATGTGTGTTACTGTACCTGTATGTGTGTGTTACTGTACCTGTATGTATGTATGTATGTGTTACTGTACCTGTATGTGTGTGTGTTACTGTACCTGTATGTATGTGTTACTGTACCTGTATGTGTGTGTGTTACTGTACCTGTATGTATGTGTGTTACTGTACCTGTATGTATGTGTGTTACTGTACCTGTATGTATGTGTGTGTTACTGTACCTGTATGTGTGTGTGTTACTGTACCTGTATGTGTGTGTGTTACTGTACCTGTATGTATGTATGTGTTACTGTACCTGTATGTAAGTGTGTTACTGTACCTGTATGTATGTGTGTTACTGTACCTGTATGTGTGTGTTACTGTACCTGTATGTGTGTTACTGTACCTGTATGTATGTGTGTTACTGTACCTGTATGTATGTGTGTTACTGTACCTGTATGTGTGTGTTACTGTACCTGTATCTATGTGTGTTACTGTACCTGTATGTGTGTGTTACTGTACCTGTATGTGTGTTACTGTACCTGTATGTATGTGTTACTGTACCTGTATGTGTGTGTGTTACTGTACCTGTATGTGTGTGTGTTACTGTACCTGTATGTATGTGTGTTACTGTACCTGTATGTATGTGTGTTACTGTACCTGTATGTATGTGTGTTACTGTACCTGTATGTATGTGTGTGTTACTGTACCTGTATGTGTGTGTGTTACTGTACCTGTATGTGTGTGTGTTACTGTACCTGTATGTATGTATGTGTTACTGTACCTGTATGTATGTGTGTTACTGTACCTGTATGTATGTGTGTTACTGTACCTGTATGTATGTATGTGTTACTGTACCTGTATGTATGTGTGTTACTGTACCTGTATGTATGTGTGTTACTGTACCTGTATGTGTGTTACTGTACCTGTATGTGTGTGTTACTGTACCTGTATGTATGTGTGTTACTGTACCTGTATGTACCTGTGTGTTACTGTACCTGTATATATGTGTGTTACTGTACCTGTATGTATATGTGTTACTGTACCTGTATGTGTGTGTTACTGTACCTGTATGTATGTGTGTTACTGTACCTGTATGTGTGTGTGTTACTGTACCTGTATGTGTGTGTGTTACTGTACCTGTATGTATGTGTGTTACTGTACCTGTATGTATGTGTGTTACTGTACCTGTATGTATGTGTGTTACTGTACCTGTATGTATGTGTGTTACTGTACCTGTATGTATGTGTGTTACTGTACCTGTATGTGTGTGTTACTGTACCTGTATGTATGTGTGTTACTGTACCTGTATGTATGTGTTACTGTACCTGTATGTGTGTGTGTTACTGTACCTGTATGTGTGTGTGTTACTGTACCACTATGTATGTGTGTTACTGTACCTGTATGTGTGTGTGTTACTGTACCTGTATGTGTGTGTTACTGTACCTGTATGTATGTGTGTTACTGTACCTGTATGTATGTGTGTTACTGTACCTGTATGTGTGTGTTACTGTACCTGTATGTATGTGTGTTACTGTACCTGTATGTATGTGTGTGTGTTACTGTACCTGTATGTATGTGTGTTACTGTACCTGTATGTATGTGTTACTGTACCTGTATGTATGTGTGTTACTGTACCTGTATGTGTGTGTGTTACTGTACCTGTATGTGTGTGTTACTGTACCTGTATGTGTGTGTGTTACTGTACCTGTATGTATGTGTTACTGTACCTGTATGTTTGTGTGTTACTATACCTGTATGTGTGTGTGTTACTGTACCTGTATGTGTGTGTTACTGTACCTGTATGTATGTGTGTTACTGTACCTGTATGTGTGTGTGTTACTGTACCTGTATGTGTGTGTTACTGTACCTGTATGTATGTGTTACTGTACCTGTATGTGTGTGTTACTGTACCTGTATGTGTGTTACTGTACCTGTATGTGTGTGTGTGTGTTACTGTACCTGTATGTATGTGTGTTACTGTACCTGTATGTATGTGTGTTACTGTACCTGTATGTATGTGTTACTGTACCTGTATGTATGTGTTACTGTACCTGTATGTGTGTGTTACTGTACCTGTAAGTGTGTTACTGTACCTGTATGTATGTGTGTGTTACTGTACCTGTATGTGTGTGTTACTGTACCTGTATGTATGTGTGTTACTGTACCTGTATGTAAGTGTGTTACTGTACCTGTATGTATGTGTGTTACTGTACCTGTATGTGTGTGTGTTACTGTACCTGTATGTGTGTGTTACTGTACCTGTATGTATATGTGTTACTGTACCTGTATGTGTGTGTTACTGTACCTGTATGTATGTGTGTGTTACTGTACCTGTATGTATGTGTGTTACTGTACCTGTATGTATGTGTTACTGTACCTGTATGTGTGTGTGTTACTGTACCTGTATGTATGTGTGTTACTGTACCTGTATGTGTGTGTTACTGTACCTGTATGTGTGTGTGTTACTGTACCTGTATGTATGTGTGTTACTGTACCTGTATGTGTGTGTGTTACTGTACCTGTATGTATGTGTGTTACTGTACCTGTATGTGTGTGTTACTGTACCTGTATATATGTGTGTTACTGTACCTGTATGTGTGTTACTGTACCTGTGTGTATGTGTGTTACTGTACCTGTATGTGTGTTACTGTACCTGTGTGTATGTGTGTTACTGTACCTGTATGTGTGTACCTGTATGTGTGTGTTACTGTACCTGTATGTGTGTGTTACTGTACCTGTGTGGTATGTGTGATATACGTTAGCTTTGTCTTTGTGTGTTACTGTAACTGTATGTATGTGTGTGTGTTACTGTACCTGTATGTGTGTGTGTTACTGTACCTGTATGTGTGTGTGTTACTGTACCTGTATGTGTGTGTTACTGTACCTGTATATATGTGTGTTACTGTACCTGTATGTGTGTTACTGTACCTGTGTGTATGTGTGTTACTGTACCTGTATTTGTGTACCTGTATGTGTGTGTTACTGTACCTGTATGTGTGTGTTACTGTACCTGTGTGGTATGTGTGATATACGTTAGCTTTGTCTTTGTGTGTTACTGTACCTGTATGTATGTGTGTGTGTTACTGTACCTGTATGTGTGTGTGTTACTGTACCTGTATGTATGTGTGTTACTGTACCTGTATGTATGTGTTACTGTACCTATATGTATGTGTGTGTTACTGTACCTGTATATGTGTGTGTTACTGTACCTGTATGTATGTGTGTAACTGTACCTATATGTATGTGTGTTACTGTACCTGTATGTGTGTGTTACTGTACCTGTATGTATGTGTGTTACTGTACCTGTATGTATGTGTGTTACTGTACCTGTATGTATGTATGTGTTACTGTACCTGTATGTATGTGTGTTACTGTACCTGTATGTGTGTGTGTTACTGTACCTGTATGTGTGTGTGTTACTGTACCTGTATGTATGTGTGTTACTGTACCTGTATGTGTGTGTTACTGTACCTGTATGTATGTGTGTTACTGTACCTGTATGTGTGTGTTACTGTACCTGTATATATGTGTGTTACTGTACCTGTATGTGTGTTACTGTACCTGTGTGTATGTGTGTTACTGTACCTGTATGTATGTGTGTTACTGTACCTGTATGTGTGTTACTGTACCTGTATGTGTGTGTTACTGTACCTATATGTATGTGTGTTACTGTACCTGTATGTATGTGTGTGTTACTGTACCTGTATGTGTGTGTTACTGTACCTATATGTATGTGTGTTACTGTACCTGTATGTGTGTGTGTTACTGTACCTGTATGTGTGTGTGTTACTGTACCTGTATGTGTGTGTTACTGTACCTGTATGTATGTGTGTGTGTGTGTTACTGTACCTGTATGTATGTGTGTTACTGTACCTGTATGTATGTGTTACTGTACCTGTATGTATGTGTGTTACTGTACCTGTATGTATGTGTGTGTTACTGTACCTGTATGTATGTGTGTTACTGTACCTGTATGTGTGTGTTACTGTACCTGTATGTATGTGTGTTACTGTACCTGTATGTGTGTGTTACTGTACCTGTATGTGTGTGTTACTGTACCTGTATGTATGTGTGTTACTGTACCTGTATGTGTGTGTTACTGTACCTGTATGTGTGTGTTACTGTACCTGTATGTATGTGTGTGTTACTGTACCTGTATGTATGTGTGTTACTGTACCTGTATGTGTGTTTTACTGTACCTGTATGTGTGTGTTACTGTACCTGTATGTATGTGTGTTACTGTACCTGTATGTATGTGTGTTACTGTACCTGTATATATGTGTGTTACTGTACCTGTATGTGTGTTACTGTACCTGTGTGTATGTGTGTTACTGTACCTGTATGTGTGTACCTGTATGTGTGTGTTACTGTCACAAGAAACTGTATGGTGCTCCAACATGAACCACTGGATAAATAGCCCAAGACTATACGCATATAAATTGTGTCCCTGGAGGTCCCAGACAGTCCAGACCAAAATACTCCAACCCTTGCAATAAACCACTTCCACTAGATACCGATTAGCTGCAAAAGATCCCACTGCAATGATGTGGGACCTTCACTGGCTAGTGACCAGACATAAACATCGGTTGGGTAAGTATGGGTGTATACAAATAAACAGGTTGGAGTGACTCACATTTGTAGGGTCTTTTGTGGGAATTCCTCCATGGGTGCGTGCTGCCGTTACTCCACAAGACCGGACATCCAAACGAAGGAGAGATGGAGCACAGCTGGAAACAAAATGAACTACTAGGAGAGTGGGACCCAGATAAAAAAAGTTAATTTATTGGATCAGTGCAAAAATACAAAAAACGGAGCCCTCAGGCCCCCACCAACGCGTTTCGAGCCGGTGGCTCTTTCTCAAGGTGGGGGCCTGGTTGGTGGGGGCCTGAGGGCTCCGTTTTTTGTATTTTTGCACTGATCCAATAAATTAACTTTTTTTATCTGGGTCCCACTCTCCTAGTAGTTCATTTTGTTTCCAGCTGTGCTCCATCTCTCCTTCGTTTGGATGTGTGTGTTACTGTACCTGTATGTATGTGTTACTGTACCTGTATGTGTGTGTTACTGTACCTGTATGTGTGTGTTACTGTACCTGTGTGGTATGTGTGATATACGTTAGCTTTGTCTTTGTGTGTTACTGTATGGGTGTCAGTGTAACTGTGTCTCTGTGTGTCAGTGTAATTGTGTATCTGTATGTGTACTGTAATTATGTGCCTGTGTGTGACAGTGTAACTGTGTGTGTGTGTGTGTGTGTGTGTGTGTGTGTGTGTGTGTGTGTGTGTGTGTGTGTGTGTGTGTGTGTCACAGTGACGCCTCCCAGTCTGTGTCCCCCCCTGTGATGAGACAGATCTGGTACAGGGAGGGGGGGGATGTTTTTCCAGTCGTTAGAGGGAGTGGGGGGGTCACATCCTGAGGGGAGAGAGAGCCGGGACAGGAGACAAAGGGTGTCAGTGACCCTATTGTGTAACCACAGCACTGTGTGTGTGTGTGTATATATATATATGTCTGTGTATTAAGTGTGTGTAATCATAATCCCCCCCAGCCTGTGTCTCCCCACTGCTGGATGAAGCCTCCCCAGTGATCTCCCAGGTCCTGCGGTTACAGCCTCTCTTCTCCACGTCGCTCCCACACATTCCCTCATCCCATCCTCTCCAGCCCGTGTCTCCCCACTGCTGGATGAAGCCTCCCAGTGATCTCCCAGGTCCTGCGGTTACAGCCTCTCTTCTCCACGTCGCTCCCACACATTCCCTCATCCCATCCTCCCCAGCCCGTGTCTCCCCACTGCTGGATGAAGTCTCCCCAGTGATCTCCCAGGTCCTGCGGTTAAAGCCTCTCTTCTCCACGTCGCTCCCACACATTCCCTCATCCCATCCTCTCCAGCCCGTGTCTCCCCACTGCTGGATGAAGTCTCCCCAGTGATCTCCCAGGTCCTGCGGTTACAGCCTCTCTTCTCCACGTCGCTCCCACACATTCCCTCATCCCATCCTCCCCAGCCCGTGTCTCCCCACTGCTGGATGAAGTCTCCCCAGTGATCCCCCAAGTCCTGCGGTTACAGCCTCTCTTCTCCACGTCGCTCCCACACATTCCCTCATCCCATCCTCCCCAGCCCGTGTCTCCCCACTGCTGGATGAAGCCTCCACAGTGATCTCCCAGGTCCTGCGGTTACAGCCTCTCTTCTCCACGTCGCTCCCACACATTCCCTCATCCCATCCTCCCCAGCCCGTGTCTCCCCACTGCTGGATGAAGTCTCCCCAGTGATCTCCCAGGTCCTGCGGTTACAGCCTCTCTTCTCCACGTCGCTCCCACACATTCCCTCATCCCATCCTCCCCAACTCGTGTCTCCCCACTGCTGGATGAAGTCTCCCCAGTGATCTCCCAGGTCCTGCGGTTACAGCCTCTCTTCTCCACGTCGCTCCCACACATTCCCTCATCCCATCCTCCCCAGCCCGTGTCTCCCCACTGCTGGATGAAGCCTCCCCAGTGATCCCCCAGGTCCTGCGGTTACAGCCTCTTCTCCACGTCGCTCCCACACATTCCCTCATCCCATCCTCTCCAGCCCGTGTCTCCCCACTGCTGGATGATACCTCCCCAGTGATCTCCCAGGTCCTGCGGTTACAGCCTCTCTTCTCCACGTCGCTCCCACACATTCCCTCATCCTATCCTCCCCAGCTCGTGTCTCCCCACTGCTGGATGAAGCCTCCCCAGTGATCTCCCAGGTCCTGCGGTTACAGCCTCTCTTCTCCACGTCGCTCCCACACATTCCCTCATCCCATCTTCCCCAGCCCGTGTCTCCCCACTGCTGGATGAAGCCTCCCCAGTGATCTCCCAGGTCCTGCGGTTACAGCCTCTCTTCTCCACGTCGCTCCCACACATTCCCTCATCCCATCCTCCCCAGCCCGTGTCTCCCCACTGCTGGATGAAGCCTCCCCAGTGATCTCCCAGGTCCTGCGGTTACAGCGTCTCTTCTCCACGTCGCTCCCACACATTCCCTCATCCCATCCTCCCCAGCCCGTGTCTCCCCACTGCTGGATGAAGTCTCCCCAGTGATCTCCCAGGTCCTGCGGTTACAGCCTCTCTTCTCCATGTTGCTCCCACACATTCCCTCATCCCATCCTCTCCAGCCCTTGTCTCCCCACTGCTGGATGAAGCCTCCCCAATGATCTCCCAGGTCCTGCGGTTACAGCCTCTCTTCTCCACGTCGCTCCCACACATTCCCTCATCCCATCCTCTCCAGCCTGTGTCTCCCCACTGCTGGATGAAGCCTCCCCAGTGATCCCCCAGGTCCTGCGGTTACAGCCTCCCTTCTCCTCGTCGCTCCCACACATTCCCTCATCCCATCCTCTCCAGCCCGTGTCTCCCCACTGCTGGATGAAGCCTCCCCAGTGATCTCCCAGGTCCTGCGGTTACAGCGTCTCTTCTCCACGTCGCTCCCACACATTCCCTCATCCCATCCTCCCCAGCCCGTGTCTCCCCACTGCTGGATGAAGCCTCCCCAGTGATCTCCCAGGTCCTGCGGTTACAGCCTCTCTTCTCCACGTCGCTCCCACACATTCCCTCATCCCATCCTCCCCAGCCTGTGTCTCCCCACTGCTGGATGAAGCCTCCCCAGTGATCTCCCAGGTCCTGCGGTTACAGCCTCTCTTCTCCACGTCGCTCCCAAACATTCCCTCATCCCATCCTCCCCAGCCCGTGTCTCCCCACTGCTGGATGAAGCCTCCCCAGTGATCTCCCAGGTCCTGCGGTTACAGCCTCTCTTCTCCAAGTCGCTCCCAAACATTCCCTCATCCCATCCTCCCCAGCCCGTGTCTCCCCACTGATGGATGAAGACTCCCCAGTGATCTCCCAGGCCCTGCGGTTACAGCCTCTCTTCTCCACATCGCTCCCACACATTCCCTCATCCCATCCTCCCCAGCCCGTGTCTCCCCACTGCTGGATGAAGTCTCCCCAGCGATCTCCCAGGTCCTGCGGTTACAGCCTCTCTTCTCCACGTCGCTCCCACACATTCCCTCATCCCATCCTCTCCAGCCCGTGTCTCCCCACTGCTGGATGAAGTCTCCCAGTGATCTCCCAGGTCCTGCGGTTACAGCCTCTCTTCTCCACGTCGCTCCCACACATTCCCTCATCCCATCCTCTCCAGCCCGTGTCTCCCCACTGCTGGATGAAGCCTCCCCAGTGATCCCCCAGGTCCTGCGGTTACAGCCTCTCTTCTCCACGTCGCTCCCACACATTCCCTCATCCCATCCTCCCCAGCCCGTGTCTCCCCACTGCTGGATGAAGCCTCCCCAGTGATCTCCCAGGTCCTGCGGTTACAGCGTCTCTTCTCCACGTCGCTCCCACACATTCCCTCATCCCATCCTCCCCAGCCCGTGTCTCCCCACTGCTGGATGAAGTCTCCCCAGTGATCTCCCAGGTCCTGCGGTTACAGCCTCTCTTCTCCATGTTGCTCCCACACATTCCCTCATCCCATCCTCTCCAGCCCTTGTCTCCCCACTGCTGGATGAAGCCTCCCCAATGATCTCCCAGGTCCTGCGGTTACAGCCTCTCTTCTCCACGTCGCTCCCACACATTCCCTCATCCCATCCTCCCCAGCCTGTGTCTCCCCACTGCTGGATGAAGCCTCCCCAGTGATCCCCCAGGTCCTGCGGTTACAGCCTCCCTTCTCCTCGTCGCTCCCACACATTCCCTCATCCCATCCTCTCCAGCCCGTGTCTCCCCACTGCTGGATTAAGCCTCCCCAGTGATCTCCCAGGTCCTGCGGTTACAGCCTCTCTTCTCCACGTAGCTCCCAAACATTCCCTCATCCCATCCTCCCCAGCCCGGGTCTCCCCACTGCTGGATGAAGCCTCCCCAGTGATCTCCCAGGTCCTGCGGTTACAGCCTCTCTTCTCCACGTCGCTCCCAAACATTCCCTCATCCCATCCTCCCCAGCCCGTGTCTCCCCACTGCTGGATGAAGCCTCCCCAGTGATCTCCCAGGTCCTGCGGTTACAGCCTCTCTTCTCCACGTCGCTCCCACACATTCCCTCATCCCATCCTCTCCAGCCCGTGTCTCCCCACTGCTGGATGAAGCCTCCCCAGTGATCTCCCAGGTCCTGCGGTTACAGCCTCTCTTCTCCACGTCGCTCCCACACATTCCCTCATCCCATCCTCTCCAGCCCGTGTCTCACCGCTGCTGGATGAAGCCTCCCCAGTGATCTCCCAGGTCCTGCGGTTACAGCCTCTCTTCTCCACGTCGCTCCCACACATTCCCTCATCCCATCCTCTCCAGCCCGTGTCTCCCCACTGCTGGATGAAGACTCCCCAGTGATCTCCCAGGCCCTGCGGTTACAGCCTCTCTTCTCCACATCGCTCCCACACATTCCCTCATCCCATCCTCCCCAGCCCGTGTCTCCCCACTGCTGGATGAAGACTCCCCAGCGAACTCCCAGGTCCTGCGGTTACAGCCTCTCTTCTCCACGTCGCTCCCACACATTCCCTCATCCCATCCTCCCCAGCCCGTGTCTCCCCATTGCTGGATGAAGTCTCCCCAGTGATCTCCCAGGTCCTGCGGTTACAGCCTCTCTTCTCCACGTCGCTCCCACACATTCCCTCATCCCATCCTCCCCAGCCCGTGTCTCCCCACTGCTGGATGAAGTCTCCCCAGTGATCTCCCAGGTCCTGCGGTTACAGCCTCTCTTCTCCACATCGCTCCCACACATTCCCTCATCCCATCCTCCCCAGCCCGTGTCTCCCCATTGCTGGATGAAGTCTCCCCAGTGATCTCCCAGGCCCTGCGGTTACAGCCTCTCTTCTCCACGTCGCTCCCACACATTCCCTCATCCCATCCTCTCCAGCCCGTGTCTCCCCACTGCTGGATGAAGTCTCCCCAGTGATCTCCCAGGTCCTGTGGTTACAGCCTCTCTTCTCCACGTCGCTCCCACACATTCCCTCATCCCATCCTCCCCAGCCCGTGTCTCCCCATTGCTGGATGAAGTCTCCCCAGTGATCTCCCAGGCCCTGCGGTTACAGCCTCTCTTCTCCACATCGCTCCCACACATTCCCTCATCCCATCCTCTCCAGCACGTGTCTCCCCACTGCTGGATGAAGCCTCCCAAGTGATCTCCCAGGCCCTGCGGTTACAGCTTCTATTCTCCACGTCGCTCCCACACATTCCATCCTCCCCAGCCCGTGTCTCCCCACTGCTGGATGAAGCCTCCCCAGTGATCTCCCAGGTCCTGCGGTTACAGCCTCTCTTCTCCACGTCGCTCCCACACATTCCCTCATCCCATCCTCCCCAGCCCGTGTCTCCCCACTGCTGGATGAAGCCTCCCCAGCGATCCCCCAGGTCCTGTGGTTACAGCCTCTCTTCTCCACGTCGCTCCCACACATTCCCTCATCCCATCCTCTCCAGCCCGTGTCTCCCCACTGCTGGATGAAGCCTCCCCAGTGATCTCCCAGGTCCTGCGGTTACAACCTCTCTTCTCCACGTCGCTCCCACACATTCCCTCATCCCATCCTTTCCAGCCCGTGTCTCCCCACTGCTGGATGAAGTCTCCCCAGTGATCTCCCAGGTCCTGCGGTTACAGCCTCTCTTCTCCACGTCGCTCCCACACAATCCCTCATCCCATCCTCTCCAGCCCGTGTCTCCGCACTGCTGGATGAAGCCTCCCCAGTGATCCCCCAGGTCCTGCGGTTACAGCCTCTCTTCTCCACGTCGCTCCCACACATTCCCTCATCCCATCCTCCCCAGCCCGTGTCTCCCCACTGCTGGATGAAGCCTCCCCAGTGATCTTCCAGGTCCTGCGGTTACAACCTCTCTTCTCCACGTCGCTCCCACACATTCCCTCATCCCATCCTCCCCAGCCCGTGTCTCCCCACTGCTGGATGAAGCCTCCCCAGTGATCTCCCAGGTCCTGCGGTTACAGACTCTCTTCTCCACGTCGCTCCCACACATTCCCTTATGCTCCCCAGCCCGTGTCTCCCCACTGCTGGATGAAGCCTCCCCAGTGATCTCCCAGGTCCTGCGGTTACAGCCTCTCTTCTCCACGTCGCTCCCACACATTCCCTCATCCCATCCTCCCCAGCCCGTGTCTCCCCACTGCTGGATGAAGTCTCCCCAGTGATCTCCCAGGTCCTGCGGTTACAGCCTCTCTTCTCCACGTCGCTCCCACACAATCCCTCATCCCATCCTCCCCAGCCCGTGTCTCCCCACTGCTGGATGAAGTCTCCCCATTGATCCCCCAGGTCCTGCGGTTACAGCCTCTCTTCTCCACGTCGCTCCCACACATTCCCTCATCCCATCCTCTCCAGCCCGTGTCTCCCCACTGCTGGATGAAGTCTCCCCAGTGATCTCCCAGGTCCTGCGGTTACAGCCTCTCTTCTCCACGTCGCTCCCACACATTCCCTCATCCCATCCTCCCCAGCCCGTGTCTCCCCACTGCTGGATGAAGCCTCCCCAGTGATCTCCCAGGTCCTGCGGTTACAGCCTCTTCTCCACGTCGCTCCCACACATTCCCTCATCCCATCCTCTCCAGCCCGTGTCTCCCCACTGCTGGATGAAGTCTCCCCAGTGATCTCCCAGGTCCTGCGGTTACAGCCTCTCTTCTCCACGTCGCTCCCACACATTCCCTCATCCCATCCTCTCCAGCCCGTGTCTCCCCACTGCTGGATGAAGTCTCCCCAGTGATCTCCCAGGTCCTGCGGTTACAGCCTCTCTTCTCCACGTCGCTCCCACACATTCCCTCATCCCATCCTCCCCAGCCCGTGTCTCCCCACTGCTGGATGCAGACTCCCCAGTGATCTCCCAGGTCCTGCGGTTACAGTCTCTCTTCTCCACGTCGCTCCCACACATTCCCTCATCCCATCCTCCCCAGCCCGTGTCTCCCCACTGCTGGATGAAGCCTCCCCAGTGATCCCCCAGGTCCTGCGGTTACAGCCTCTCTTCTCCACGTCGCTCCCACACATTCCCTCATCCCATCCTCCCCAGCCCGTGTCTCCCCACTGCTGGATGAAGCCTCCCCAGTGATCTTCCAGGTCCTGCGGTTACA
The DNA here is from genome assembly GCF_040206685.1 of Ascaphus truei. Lineage (NCBI taxonomy): Eukaryota > Metazoa > Chordata > Amphibia > Anura > Ascaphidae > Ascaphus > Ascaphus truei. Next base: position 29,291 of record NW_027454020.1, read on the forward strand.
ACCTCTCTTCTCCACGTCGCTCCCACACATTCCCTCATCCCATCCTCCCCAGCCCGTGTCTCCCCACTGCTGGATGAAGTCTCCCCAGTGATCTCCCAGGTCCTGCGGTTACAGCCTCTCTTCTCCACGTCGCTCCCACACATTCCCTCATCCCATCCTCCCCAGCCCGTGTCTCCCCACTGCTGGATGAAGCCTCCCCAGTGATCTCCCAGGTCCTGCGGTTACAGCCTCTCTTCTCCACGTCGCTCCCACACATTCCCTCATCCCATCCTCCCCAGCCCGTGTCTCCCCACTGCTGGATGAAGCCTCCCCAGTGATCTCCCAGGTCCTGCGGTTACAGACTCTCTTCTCCACGTCGCTCCCACACATTCCCTCATGCTCCCCAGCCCGTGTCTCCCCACTGCTGGATGAAGTCTCCCCATTGATCCCCCAGGTCCTGCGGTTACAGCCTCTCTTCTCCACGTCGCTCCCACACATTCCCTCATCCCATCCTCTCCAGCCCGTGTCTCCCCACTGCTGGATGAAGTCTCCCCAGTGATCTCCCAGGTCCTGCGGTTACAGCCTCTCTTCTCCACGTCGCTCCCACACATTCCCTCATCCCACCCTCCCCAGCCCGTGTCTCCCCACTGCTGGATGAAGCCTCCCCAGTGATCTCCCAGGTCCTGCGGTTACAGCCTCTTCTCCACGTCGCTCCCACACATTCCCTCATCCCATCCTCTCCAGCCCGTGTCTCCCCACTGCTGGATGAAGTCTCCCCAGTGATCTCCCAGGTCCTGCGGTTACAGCCTCTCTTCTCCACGTCGCTCCCACACATTCCCTCATCCCATCCTCTCCAGCCCGTGTCTCCCCACTGCTGGATGAAGTCTCCCCAGTGATCTCCCAGGTCCTGCGGTTACAGCCTCTCTTCTCCACGTCGCTCCCACACATTCCCTCATCCCATCGTCCCCAGCCCGTGTCTCCCCACTGCTGGATGAAGCCTCCCCAGTGATCTCCCAGGTCCTGCGGTTACAGCCTCTTCTCCACGTCGCTCCCACACATTCCCTCATCCCATCCTCTCCAGCCCGTGTCTCCCCACTGCTGGATGAAGTCTCCCCAGTGATCTCCCAGGTCCTGCGGTTACAGCCTCTCTTCTCCACGTCGCTCCCACACATTCCCTCATCCCATCCTCTCCAGCCCGTGTCTCCCCACTGCTGGATGAAGCCTCCCCAGTGATCTCCCAGGTCCTGCGGTTACAGCCTCTCTTCTCCACGTCGCTCCCACACATTCCCTCATCCCATCCTCCCCAGCCCGTGTCTCCCCATTGCTGGAGGAAGTCTCCCCAGTGATCTCCCAGGTCCTGCGGTTACAGCCTCTCTTCTCCACATCGCTCCCACACATTCCCTCATCCCATCCTCTCCAGCACGTGTCTCCCCACTGCTGGATGAAGCCTCCCAAGTGATCTCCCAGGCCCTGCGGTTACAGCTTCTATTCTCCACGTCGCTCCCACACATTCCATCCTCCCATCCTCCCCAGCCCGTGTCTCCCCACTGCTGGATGAAGCCTCCCAAGTGATCTCCCAGGCCCTGCGGTTACAGCCTCTCTTCTCCACGTCGCTCCCACACATTCCCTCATCCCATCCTCTCCAGCCCGTGTCTCCCCACTGCTGGATGAAGCCTCCCCAGTGATCTCCCAGGTCCTGCGGTTACAGCCTCTCTTCTCCACGTCGCTCCCACACATTCCCTCATCCCATCCTCCCCAGCCCGTGTCTCCCCACTGCTGGATGAAGCCTCCCCAGCGATCCCCCAGGTCCTGTGGTTACAGCCTCTCTTCTCCACGTTGCTCCCACACATTCCCTCATCCCATCCTCTCCAGCCCGTGTCTCCCCACTGCTGGATGAAGCCTCCCCAGTGATCTCCCAGGTCCTGCGGTTACAACCTCTCTTCTCCACGTCGCTCCCACACATTCCCTCATCCCATCCTTTCCAGCCCGTGTCTCCCCACTGCTGGATGAAGTCTCCCCAGTGATCTCCCAGGTCCTGCGGTTACAGCCTCTCTTCTCCACGTCGCTCCCACACAATCCCTCATCCCATCCTCCCCAGCCCGTGTCTCCCCACTGCTGGATGCAGACTCCCCAGTGATCTCCCAGGTCCTGCGGTTACAGTCTCTCTTCTCCACGTCGCTCCCACACATTCCCTCATCCCATCCTCTCCAGCCCGTGTCTCCCCACTGCTGGATGAAGCCTCCCCAGTGATCCCCCAGGTCCTGCGGTTACAGCCTCTCTTCTCCACGTCGCTACCACACATTCCCTCATCCCATCCTCCCCAGCCCGTGTCTCCCCACTGCTGGATGAAGCCTCCCCAGTGATCTTCCAGGTCCTGCGGTTACAACCTCTCTTCTCCACGTCGCTCCCACACATTCCCTCATCCCATCCTCCCCAGCCTGTGTCTCCCCAGTGCTGGATGAAGCCTCCCCAGTGATCCCCCAGGTCCTGCGGTTACAGCCTCTCTTCTCCACGTCGCTTCCACACATTCCCTCATCCCATCCTCTCCAGCCCGTGTCTCCCCACTGCTGGATGAAGCCTCCCCAGTGATCTCCCAGGTCCTGCGGTTACAGCCTCTCTTCTCCACGTCGCTCCCACACATTCCCTCATCCCATCCTCTCCAGCCCGTGTCTCACCGCTGCTGGATGAAGCCTCCCCAGTGATCTCCCAGGTCCTGCGGTTACAGCCTCTCTTCTCCACGTCGCTCCCACACATTCCCTCATCCCATCCTCTCCAGCCCGTGTCTCCCCACTGCTGGATGAAGACTCCCCAGTGATCTCCCAGGCCCTGCGGTTACAGCCTCTCTTCTCCACATCGCTCCCACACATTCCCTCATCCCATCCTCCCCAGCCCGTGTCTCCCCACTGCTGGATGAAGACTCCCCAGCGAACTCCCAGGTCCTGCGGTTACAGCCTCTCTTCTCCACGTCGCTCCCACACATTCCCTCATCCCATCCTCCCCAGCCCGTGTCTCCCCATTGCTGGATGAAGTCTCCCCAGTGATCTCCCAGGTCCTGCGGTTACAGCCTCTCTTCTCCACGTCGCTCCCACACATTCCCTCATCCCATCCTCCCCAGCCCGTGTCTCCCCACTGCTGGATGAAGTCTCCCCAGTGATCTCCCAGGTCCTGCGGTTACAGCCTCTCTTCTCCACATCGCTCCCACACATTCCCTCATCCCATCCTCCCCAGCCCGTGTCTCCCCATTGCTGGATGAAGTCTCCCCAGTGATCTCCCAGGCCCTGCGGTTACAGCCTCTCTTCTCCACGTCGCTCCCACACATTCCCTCATCCCATCCTCTCCAGCCCGTGTCTCCCCACTGCTGGATGAAGTCTCCCCAGTGATCTCCCAGGTCCTGTGGTTACAGCCTCTCTTCTCCACGTCGCTCCCACACATTCCCTCATCCCATCCTCCCCAGCCCGTGTCTCCCCATTGCTGGATGAAGTCTCCCCAGTGATCTCCCAGGTCCTGCGGTTACAGCCTCTCTTCTCCACATCGCTCCCACACATTCCCTCATCCCATCCTCTCCAGCACGTGTCTCCCCACTGCTGGATGAAGCCTCCCAAGTGATCTCCCAGGCCCTGCGGTTACAGCTTCTATTCTCCACGTCGCTCCCACACATTCCATCCTCCCCAGCCCGTGTCTCCCCACTGCTGGATGAAGCCTCCCCAGTGATCTCCCAGGTCCTGCGGTTACAGCCTCTCTTCTCCACGTCGCTCCCACACATTCCCTCATCCCATCCTCCCCAGCCCGTGTCTCCCCACTGCTGGATGAAGCCTCCCCAGCGATCCCCCAGGTCCTGTGGTTACAGCCTCTCTTCTCCACGTCGCTCCCACACATTCCCTCATCCCATCCTCTCCAGCCCGTGTCTCCCCACTGCTGGATGAAGCCTCCCCAGTGATCTCCCAGGTCCTGCGGTTACAACCTCTCTTCTACACGTCGCTCCCACACATTCCCTCATCCCATCCTTTCCAGCCCGTGTCTCCCCACTGCTGGATGAAGTCTCCCCAGTGATCTCCCAGGTCCTGCGGTTACAGCCTCTCTTCTCCACGTCGCTCCCACACAATCCCTCATCCCATCCTCCCCAGCCCGTGTCTCCCCACTGCTGGATGCAGACTCCCCAGTGATCTCCCAGGTCCTGCGGTTACAGTCTCTCTTCTCCACGTCGCTCCCACACATTCCCTCATCCCATCCTCTCCAGCCCGTGTCTCCCCACTGCTGGATGAAGCCTCCCCAGTGATCCCCCAGGTCCTGCGGTTACAGCCTCTCTTCTCCACGTCGCTCCCACACATTCCCTCATCCCATCCTCCCCAGCCCGTGTCTCCCCACTGCTGGATGAAGCCTCCCCAGTGATCTTCCAGGTCCTGCGGTTACAACCTCTCTTCTCCACGTCGCTCCCACACATTCCCTCATCCCATCCTCCCCAGCCCGTGTCTCCCCACTGCTGGATGAAGTCTCCCCAGTGATCTCCCAGGTCCTGCGGTTACAGCATCTCTTCTCCACGTCGCTCCCACACATTCCCTCATCCCATCCTCCCCAGCCCGTGTCTCCCCACTGCTGGATGAAGCCTCCCCAGTGATCTCCCAGGTCCTGCGGTTACAGACTCTCTTCTCCACGTCGCTCCCACACATTCCCTTATGCTCCCCAGCCCGTGTCTCCCCACTGCTGGATGAAGCCTCCCCAGTGATCTCCCAGGTCCTGCGGTTACAGCCTCTCTTCTCCACGTCGCTCCCACACATTCCCTCATCCCATCCTCCCCAGCCCGTGTCTCCCCACTGCTGGATGAAGCCTCCCCAGTGATCTTCCAGGTCCTGCGGTTACAACCTCTCTTCTCCACGTCGCTCCCACACATTCCCTCATCCCATCCTCCCCAGCCCGTGTCTCCCCACTGCTGGATGAAGTCTCCCCAGTGATCTCCCAGGTCCTGCGGTTACAGCCTCTCTTCTCCACGTCGCTCCCACACATTCCCTCATCCCATCCTCCCCAGCCCGTGTCTCCCCACTGCTGGATGAAGCCTCCCCAGTGATCTCCCAGGTCCTGCGGTTACAGCCTCTCTTCTCCACGTCGCTCCCACACATTCCCTCATCCCATCCTCCCCAGCCCGTGTCTCCCCACTGCTGGATGAAGCCTGCCCAGTGATCTCCCAGGTCCTGCGGTTACAGACTCTCTTCTCCACGTCGCTCCCACACATTCCCTCATGCTCCCCAGCCCGTGTCTCCCCACTGCTGGATGAAGTCTCCCCATTGATCCCCCAGGTCCTGCGGTTACAGCCTCTCTTCTCCACGTCGCTCCCACACATTCCCTCATCCCATCCTCTCCAGCCCGTGTCTCCCCACTGCTGGATGAAGTCTCCCCAGTGATCTCCCAGGTCCTGCGGTTACAGCCTCTCTTCTCCACGTCGCTCCCACACATTCCGTCATCCCATCCTCCCCAGCCCGTGTCTCCCCACTGCTGGATGAAGCCTCCCCAGTGATCTCCCAGGTCCTGCGGTTACAGCCTCTTCTCCACGTCGCTCCCACACATTCCCTCATCCCATCCTCTCCAGCCCGTGTCTCCCCACTGCTGGATGAAGTCTCCCCAGTGATCTCCCAGGTCCTGCGGTTACAGCCTCTCTTCTCCACATCGCTCCCACACATTCCCTCATCCCATCCTCTCCAGCCCGTGTCTCCCCACTGCTGGATGAAGTCTCCCCAGTGATCTCCCAGGTCCTGCGGTTACAGCCTCTCTTCTCCACGTCGCTCCCACACATTCCCTCATCCCATCGTCCCCAGCCCGTGTCTCCCCACTGCTGGATGAAGCCTCCCCAGTGATCTCCCAGGTCCTGCGGTTACAGCCTCTTCTCCACGTCGCTCCCACACATTCCCTCATCCCATCCTCTCCAGCCCGTGTCTCCCCACTGCTGGATGAAGTCTCCCCAGTGATCTCCCAGGTCCTGCGGTTACAGCGTCTCTTCTCCACGTCGCTCCCACACATTCCCTCATCCCATCCTCTCCAGCCCGTGTCTCCCCACTGCTGGATGAAGCCTCCCCAGTGATCTCCCAGGTCCTGCGGTTACAGCCTCTCTTCTCCACGTCGCTCCCACACATTCCCTCATCCCATCCTCCCCAGCCCGTGTCTCCCCATTGCTGGATGAAGTCTCCCCAGTGATCTCCCAGGTCCTGCGGTTACAGCCTCTCTTCTCCACATCGCTCCCACACATTCCCTCATCCCATCCTCTCCAGCACGTGTCTCCCCACTGCTGGATGAAGCCTCCCAAGTGATCTCCCAGGCCCTGCGGTTACAGCTTCTATTCTCCACGTCGCTCCCACACATTCCATCCTCCCCAGCCCGTGTCTCCCCACTGCTGGATGAAGCCTCCCCAGTGATCTCCCAGGTCCTGCGGTTACAGCCTCTCTTCTCCACGTCGCTCCCACACATTCCCTCATCCCATCCTCCCCAGCCCGTGTCTCCCCACTGCTGGATGAAGCCTCCCCAGCGATCCCCCAGGTCCTGTGGTTACAGCCTCTCTTCTCCACGTCGCTCCCACACATTCCCTCATCCCATCCTCTCCAGCCCGTGTCTCCCCACTGCTGGATGAAGCCTCCCCAGTGATCTCCCAGGTCCTGCGGTTACAACCTCTCTTCTCCACGTCGCTCCCACACATTCCCTCATCCCATCCTTTCCAGCCCGTGTCTCCCCACTGCTGGATGAAGTCTCCCCAGTGATCTCCCAGGTCCTGCGGTTACAGCCTCTCTTCTCCACGTCGCTCCCACACAATCCCTCATCCCATCCTCCCCAGCCCGTGTCTCCCCACTGCTGGATGCAGACTCCCCAGTGATCTCCCAGGTCCTGCGGTTACAGTCTCTCTTCTCCACGTCGCTCCCACACATTCCCTCATCCCATCCTCTCCAGCCCGTGTCTCCCCACTGCTGGATGAAGCCTCCCCAGTGATCCCCCAGGTCCTGCGGTTACAGCCTCTCTTCTCCACGTCGCTCCCACACATTCCCTCATCCCATCCTCCCCAGCCCGTGTCTCCCCACTGCTGGATGAAGCCTCCCCAGTGATCTTCCAGGTCCTGCGGTTACAACCTCTCTTCTCCACGTCGCTCCCACACATTCCCTCATCCCATCCTCCCCAGCCCGTGTCTCCCCACTGCTGGATGAAGTCTCCCCAGTGATCTCCCAGGTCCTGCGGTTACAGCCTGTCTTCTCCACGTCGCTCCCACACATTCCCTCATCCCATCCTCCCCAGCCCGTGTCTCCCCACTGCTGGATGAAGCCTCCCCAGTGATCTCCCAGGTCCTGCGGTTACAGACTCTCTTCTCCACGTCGCTCCCACACATTCCCTTATGCTCCCCAGCCCGTGTCTCCCCACTGCTGGATGAAGCCTCCCCAGTGATCTCCCAGGTCCTGCGGTTACAGCCTCTCTTCTCCACGTCGCTCCCACACATTCCCTCATCCCATCCTCCCCAGCCCGTGTCTCCCCACTGCTGGATGAAGTCTCCCCAGTGATCTCCCAGGTCCTGCGGTTACAGCCTCTCTTCTCCACGTCGCTCCCACACAATCCCTCATCCCATCCTCCCCAGCCCGTGTCTCCCCACTGCTGGATGAAGTCTCCCCATTGATCCCCCAGGTCCTGCGGTTACAGCCTCTCTTCTCCACGTCGCTCCCACACATTCCCTCATCCCATCCTCTCCAGCCCGTGTCTCCCCACTGCTGGATGAAGTCTCCCAAGTGATCTCCCAGGTCCTGCGGTTACCGCCTCTCTTCTCCACGTCGCTCCCACACATTCCCTCATCCCATCCTCCCCAGCCCGTGTCTCCCCACTGCTGGATGAAGCCTCCCCAGTGATCTCCCAGGTCCTGCGGTTACAGCCTCTTCTCCACGTCGCTCCCACACATTCCCTCATCCCATCCTCTCCAGCCCGTGTCTCCCCACTGCTGGATGAAGTCTCCCCAGTGATCTCCCAGGTCCTGGGGTTACAGCCTCTCTTCTCCACGTCGCTCCCACACATTCCCTCATCCCATCCTCTCCAGCCCGTGTCTCCCCACTGCTGGATGAAGTCTCCCCAGTGATCTCCCAGGTCCTGCGGTTACAGCCTCTCTTCTCCACGTCGCTCCCACACATTCCCTCATCCCATCCTCCCCAGCCCGTGTCTCCCCACTGCTGGATGCAGACTCCCCAGTGATCTCCCAGGTCCTGCGGTTACAGTCTCTCTTCTCCACGTCGCTCCCACACATTCCCTCATCCCATCCTCCCCAGCCCGTGTCTCCCCACTGCTGGATGAAGCCTCCCCAGTGATCCCCCAGGTCCTGCGGTTACAGCCTCTCTTCTCCACGTCGCTCCCACACATTCCCTCATCCCATCCTCCCCAGCCTGTGTCTCCCCACTGCTGGATGAAGCCTCCCCAGTGATCTTCCAGGTCCTGCGGTTACAACCTCTCTTCTCCACGTCGCTCCCACACATTCCCTCATCCCATCCTCCCCAGCCCGTGTCTCCCCACTGCTGGATGAAGTCTCCCCAGTGATCTCCCAGGTCCTGCGGTTACAGCCTCTCTTCTCCACGTCGCTCCCACACATTCCCTCATCCCATCCTCCCCAGCCCGTGTCTCCCCACTGCTGGATGAAGCCTCCCCAGTGATCTCCCAGGTCCTGCGGTTACAGCCTCTCTTCTCCACGTCGCTCCCACACATTCCCTCATCCCATCCTCCCCAGCCCGTGTCTCCCCACTGCTGGATGAAGCCTCCCCAGTGATCTCCCAGGTCCTGCGGTTACAGACTCTCTTCTCCACGTCACTCCCACACATTCCCTCATGCTCCCCAGCCCGTGTCTCCCCACTGCTGGATGAAGTCTCCCCATTGATCCCCCAGGTCCTGCGGTTACAGCCTCTCTTCTCCACGTCGCTCCCACACATTCCCTCATCCCATCCTCTCCAGCCCGTGTCTCCCCACTGCTGGATGAAGTCTCCCCAGTGATCTCCCAGGTCCTGCGGTTACAGCCTCTCTTCTCCACGTCGCTCCCACACATTCCCTCATCCCATCCTCCCCAGCCCGTGTCTCCCCACTGCTGGATGTAGCCTCCCCAGTGATCTCCCAGGTCCTGCGGTTACAGCCTCTTCTCCACGTCGCTCCCACACATTCCCTCATCCCATCCTCTCCAGCCCGTGTCTCCCCACTGCTGGATGAAGTCTCCCCAGTGATCTCCCAGGTCCTGCGGTTACAGCCTCTCTTCTCCACGTCGCTCCCACACATTCCCTCATCCCATCCTCTCCAGCCCGTGTCTCCCCACTGCTGGATGAAGTCTCCCCAGTGATCTCCCAGGTCCTGCGGTTACAGCCTCTCTTCTCCACGTCGCTCCCACACATTCCCTCATCCCATCGTCCCCAGCCCGTGTCTCCCCACTGCTGGATGAAGCCTCCCCAGTGATCTCCCAGGTCCTGCGGTTACAGCCTCTTCTCCACGTCGCTCCCACACATTCCCTCATCCCATCCTCTCCAGCCCGTGTCTCCCCACTGCTGGATGAAGTCTCCCCAGTGATCTCCCAGGTCCTGCGGTTACAGCCTCTCTTCTCCACGTCGCTCCCACACATTCCCTCATCCCATCCTCTCCAGCCCGTGTCTCCCCACTGCTGGATGAAGCCTCCCCAGTGATCTCCCAGGTCCTGCGGTTACAGCCTCTCTTCTCCACGTCGCTCCCACACATTCCCTCATCCCATCCTCCCCAGCCCGTGTCTCCCCACTGCTGGATGAAGCCTCCCCAGTGATCTCCCAGGTCCTGCGGTTACAGCCTCTCTTCTCCACGTCGCTCCCACACATTCCCTCATCCCATCCTCTCCAGCCCGTGTCTCCCCACTGCTGGATGAAGTCTCCCCAGTGATCTCCCAGGTCCTGCGGTTACAGCCTCTTCTCCACGTCGCTCCCACACATTCCCTCATCCCATCCTCCCCAGCCCGTCTCTCCCCACTGCTGGATGAAGCCTCCCCAGTGATCCCCCAGGTCCTGCAGTTACAGCCTCTCTTCTCCACGTCGCTCCCACACATTCCCTCATCCCATCCTCTCCAGCCCGTGTCTCCCCACTGCTGGATGAAGCCTCCCCAGTGATCTCCCAGGTCCTGCGGTTACAGCCTCTCTTCTCCACGTCGCTCCCACACATTCCCTCATCCCATCCTCCCCAGCCCGTGTCTCCCTACTGCTGGATGAAGCCTCCCCAGTGATCCCCCAGGTCCTGCGGTTACAGCCTCTCTTCTCCACGTCGCTCCCACACATTCCCTCATCCCATCCTCCCCAGCCCGTGTCTCCCCACTGCTGGATGAAGTCTCCCCAGTGATCTCCCAGGTCCTGCGGTTACAGCCTCTCTTCTCCACGTCACTACCACACATTCCCTCATCCCATCCTCTCCAGCCCGTGTCTCCCCACTGCTGGATGAAGCCTCCCCAGTGATCCCCCAGGTCCTGCGGTTACAGCCTCTTCTCCACGTCACTCCCACACATTCCCTCATCCCATCCTCCCCAGCCCGTCTCTCCCCACTGCTGGATGAAGCCTCCCCAGTGATCCCCCAGGTCCTGCGGTTACAGCCTCTCTTCTCCACGTCGCTCCCACACATTCCCTCATCCCATCCTCTCCAGCCCGTGTCTCCCCACTGCTGGATGAAGCCTCCCCAGTGATCTCCCAGGTCCTGCGGTTACAGCCTCTCTTCTCCACGTCACTCCCACACATTCCCTCATCCCATCCTCTCCAGCCCGTGTCTCCCCACTGCTGGATGAAGTCTCCCCAGTGATCTCCCAGGTCCTGCGGTTACAGCCTCTCTTCTCCACGTCGCTCCCACACATTCCCTCATCCCATCCTCCCCAGCCCGTGTCTCCCCACTGCTGGATGAAGCCTCCCCAGCGATCTCCCAGGTCCTGCGGTTACAGCCTCTCTTCTCCACGTCGCTCCCACACATTCCCTCATCCCATCCTCTCCAGCCCGTGTCTCCCCACTGCTGGATGAAGTCTCCCCAGTGATCTCCCAGGTCCTGCGGTTACAGCCTCTCTTCCCCACGTCGCTCCCACACATTCCCTCATCCTATCCTCTCCAGCCCGTGTCTCCCCACTGCTGGATGAACTCTCCCCAGTGATCTCCCAGGTCCTGCGGTTACAGCCTCTCTTCTCCACGTCGCTCCCACACATTCCCTCATCCCATCCTCTCCAGCCCGTGTCTCCCCACTGCTGGATGAAGTCTCCCCAGTGATCTCCCAGGTCCTGCGGTTACAGCCTCTCTTCTCCACGTCGCTCCCACACATTCCCTCATCCCATCCTCTCCAGCCCGTGTCTCCCCACTTCTGGATGTAGCCTCCCCAGTGATCTCCCAGGTCCTGCGGTTACAGCCTCTCTTCTCCACATCGCTCCCACACATTCCCTCATCCTCCCCAGCCCGTGTCTTCCCACTGCTGGATGAAGTCTCCCCAGTGATCTCCCAGGTCCTGCGGTTACAGCCCCTCTTCTCCACGTCGCTCCCACACATTCCCTCATCCCATCCTCTCCAGCCCGTGTCTCCCCACTTCTGGATGTAGCCTCCCCAGTGATCTCCCAGGTCCTGCGGTTACAGCCTCTCTTCTACACGTCGCTCCCACACATTCCCTCATCCCATCCTCTCCAGCCCGTGTCTCCCCACTGCTGGATGAAGTCTCCCCAATGATCTCCCAGGTCCTGCGGTTACAGCCTCTCTTCTACACGTCGCTCCCACACATTCCCTCATCCCATCCTCTCCAGCCCGTGTCTCCCCACTGCTGGATGAAGTCTCCCCAATGATCTCCCAGGTCCTGCGGTTACAGCCTCTCTTCTCCACGTCGCTCCCACACATTCCCTCATCCCATCCTCTCCAGCCCGTGTCTCCCCACTGCTGGATGAAGTCTCCCCAGTGATCTCCCAGGTCCTGCGGTTACAGCCTCTCTTCTCCACGTCGCTCCCACACATTCCCTCATCCCATCCTCCCCAGCCCGTGTCTCCCCACTGCTGGATGAAGCCTCCCCAGTGATCTCCCAGGTCCTGCGGTTACAGCCTCTTCTCCACGTCGCTCCCACACATTCCCTCATCCCATCCTCTCCAGCCCGTGTCTCCCCACTGCTGGATGAAGTCTCCCCAGTGATCTCCCAGGTCCTGCGGTTACAGCCTCTCTTCTCCACGTCGCTCCCACACATTCCCTCATCCCATCCTCTCCAGCCCGTGTCTCCCCACTGCTGGATGAAGCCTCCCCAGTGATCTCCCAGGTCCTGCGGTTACAGCCTCTCTTCTCCACGTCGCTCCCACACATTCCCTCATCCCATCCTCCCCAGCCCGTGTCTCCCCACTGCTGGATGAAGCCTCCCCAGTGATCTCCCAGGTCCTGCGGTTACAGCCTCTCTTCTCCACGTCGCTCCCACACATTCCCTCATCCCATCCTCTCCAGCCCGTGTCTCCCCACTGCTGGATGAAGTCTCCCCAGTGATCTCCCAGGTCCTGCGGTTACAGCCTCTTCTCCACGTCGCTCCCACACATTCCCTCATCCCATCCTCTCCAGCCCGTGTCTCCCCACTGCTGGATGAAGCCTCCCCAGTGATCTCCCAGGTCCTGCGGTTACAGCCTCTCTTCTCCACGTCGCTCCCACACATTCCCTCATCCCATCCTCCCCAGCCCGTCTCTCCCCACTGCTGGATGAAGCCTCCCCAGTGATCCCCCAGGTCCTGCAGTTACAGCCTCTCTTCTCCACGTCGCTCCCACACATTCCCTCATCCCATCCTCTCCAGCCCGTGTCTCCCCACTGCTGGATGAAGCCTCCCCAGTGATCTCCCAGGTCCTGCGGTTACAGCCTCTCTTCTCCACGTCGCTCCCACACATTCCCTCATCCCATCCTCCCCAGCCCGTGTCTCCCTACTGCTGGATGAAGCCTCCCCAGTGATCCCCCAGGTCCTGCGGTTACAGCCTCTCTTCTCCACGTCGCTCCCACACATTCCCTCATCCCATCCTCCCCAGCCCGTGTCTCCCCACTGCTGGATGAAGTCTCCCCAGTGATCTCCCAGGTCCTGCGGTTACAGCCTCTCTTCTCCACGTCACTACCACACATTCCCTCATCCCATCCTCTCCAGCCCGTGTCTCCCCACTGCTGGATGAAGCCTCCCCAGTGATCCCCCAGGTCCTGCGGTTACAGCCTCTTCTCCACGTCGCTCCCACACATTCCCTCATCCCATCCTCCCCAGCCCGTCTCTCCCCACTGCTGGATGAAGCCTCCCCAGTGATCCCCCAGGTCCTGCGGTTACAGCCTCTCTTCTCCACGTCGCTCCCACACATTCCCTCATCCCATCCTCTCCAGCCCGTGTCTCCCCACTGCTGGATGAAGCCTCCCCAGTGATCTCCCAGGTCCTGCGGTTACAGCCTCTCTTCTCCACGTCACTCCCACACATTCCCTCATCCCATCCTCTCCAGCCCGTGTCTCCCCACTGCTGGATGAAGTCTCCCCAGTGATCTCCCAGGTCCTGCGGTTACAGCCTCTCTTCTCCACGTCGCTCCCACACATTCCCTCATCCCATCCTCCCCAGCCCGTGTCTCCCCACTGCTGGATGAAGCCTCCCCAGCGATCTCCCAGGTCCTGCGGTTACAGCCTCTCTTCTCCACGTCGCTCCCACACATTCCCTCATCCCATCCTCTCCAGCCCGTGTCTCCCCACTGCTGGATGAAGTCTCCCCAGTGATCTCCCAGGTCCTGCGGTTACAGCCTCTCTTCCCCACGTCGCTCCCACACATTCCCTCATCACATCCTCTCCAGCCCGTGTCTCCCCACTGCTGGATGAACTCTCCCCAGTGATCTCCCAGGTCCTGCGGTTACAGCCTCTCTTCTCCACGTCGCTCCCACACATTCCCTCATCCCATCCTCTCCAGCCCGTGTCTCCCCACTGCTGGATGAAGTCTCCCCAGTGATCTCCCAGGTCCTGCGGTTACAGCCTCTCTTCTCCACGTCGCTCCCACACATTCCCTCATCCCATCCTCTCCAGCCCGTGTCTCCCCACTTCTGGATGTAGCCTCCCCAGTGATCTCCCAGGTCCTGCGGTTACAGCCTCTCTTCTCCACATCGCTCCCACACATTCCCTCATCCTCCCCAGCCCGTGTCTTCCCACTGCTGGATGAAGTCTCCCCAGTGATCTCCCAGGTCCTGCGGTTACAGCCCCTCTTCTCCACGTCGCTCCCACACATTCCCTTTTCCCATCCTCTCCAGCCCGTGTCTCCCCACTTCTGGATGTAGCCTCCCCAGTGATCTCCCAGGTCCTGCGGTTACAGCCTCTCTTCTACACGTCGCTCCCACACATTCCCTCATCCCATCCTCTCCAGCCCGTGTCTCCCCACTGCTGGATGAAGTCTCCCCAATGATCTCCCAGGTCCTGCGGTTACAGCCTCTCTTCTCCACGTCGCTCCCACACATTCCCTCATCCCATCCTCTCCAGCCCGTGTCTCCCCACTGCTGGATGAAGCCTCCCCAATGATCTCCCAGGTCCTGCGGTTACAGCCTCTCTTCTCCACGTCGCTCCCACACATTCCCTCATCCCATCCTCTCCAGCCCGTGTCTCCCCACTGCTGGATGAAGCCTCCCCAATGATCTCCCAGGTCCTGCGGTTACAGCCTCTCTTCTCCACGTCGCTCCCACACATTCCCTCATCCCATCCTCTCCAGCCCGTGTCTCCCCACTGCTGGATGAAGCCTCCCCAGTGATCTCCCAGGTCCTGCGGTTACAGCCTCTCTTCTCCACGTCGCTCCCACACTTTCCCTCATCCCATCCTCTCCAGCCCGTGTCTCCCCACTGCTGGATGAAACCTCCCCAGTGATCTCCCAGGTCCTGCGGTTACAGCCTCTCTTCTCCACGTCGCTCCCACACATTCCCTCATCCCATCCTCTCCAGCCCGTGTCTCCCCACTGCTGGATGAAGTCTCCCCAGTGATCTCCCAGGTCCTGCGGTTACAGCCTCTCTTCTCCACGTCGCTCCAACACATTCCCTCATCCCATCCCCCCCAGCCCGTGTCTCCCCACTGCTGGATGAAGTCTCCCCAGTGATCTCCCAGGTCCTGCGGTTACAGCCTCTCTTCTCCATGTCGCTCCCACACATTCCCTCATCCCATCCTCCCCTGCCCGTGTCTCCCCACTGCTGGATGAAACCTCCCCAGTGATCTCCCAGGTCCTGCGGTTACAGCCTCTCTTCTCCACGTCGCTCCCACACATTCCCTCGTCCCATCCTCCCCAGCCCGTGTCTCCCCACTGCTGGATGAAGCCTCCCCAGTGATCTCCCAGGTCCTGCGGTTACAGCCTCTCTCCTCCACGTTGCTCCCACACATTCCCTCATCCCATCCTCCCCAGCCCGTGTCTCCCCACTGCTGGATGAAGTCTCCCCAGTGATCTCCCAGGTCCTGCGGTTACAGCCTCTCTTCTCCACGTCGCTCCCACACATTCCCTCATCCTATCCTCCCCAGCCCGTGTCTCCCCACTGCTGGATGAAGCCTCCCCAGTGATCTCCCAGGTCCTGCGGTTACAGCCTCTCTTCTCCACGTCGCTCCCACACATTCCCTCATCCCATCCTCTCCAGCCCGTGTCTCCCCACTGCTGGATGAAGCCTCCCCAGTGATCCCCCAGGTCCTGCGGTTACAGCCTCTTCTCCACGTCGCTCCCACACATCCCCTCATCCCATCCTCTCCAGCCCGTGTCTCCCCACTGCTGGATGAAGTCTCCCCAGTGATCTCCCAGGTCCTGTGGTTACAGCCTCTCTTCTCCACGTCGCTCCCACACATTCCCTCATCCTATCCTCCCCAGCTCGTGTCTCCCCACTGCTGGATGAAGTCTCCCCAGTGATCCCCCAGGTCCTGCAGTTACAGCCTCTCTTCTCCACGTCGCTCCCACACATTCCCTCATCCCATCCTCCCCAGCCCGTGTCTCCCCACTGCTGGATGAAGCCTCCCCAGTGATCTCCCAGGTCCTGCGGTTACAGCCTCTCTTCTCCACGTCGCTCCCACACATTCCCTCATCCCATCCTCCCCAGCCCGTGTCTCCCCACTGCTGGATGAATCCTCCCCAGTGATCCCCCAGGTCCTGCGGTTACAGCTTCTCTTCTCCACGTCGCTCCCACACATTCCCTCATCCCATCCTCCCCAGCCCGTGTCTCCCCACTGCTGGATGAAGCCTCCCCAGTTATCCCCCAGGTCCTGCGGTTACAGCCTCTCTTCTCCACGTCGCTCCCACACATTTCCTCATCCCATCCTCCCCAGCCCGTGTCTCCCCACTGCTAGATGAATTCTCCCCAGTGACCTCCCAGGTCCTGTGGTTACAGCCTCTCTTCTCCACGTCGCTCCCACACATTCCCTCATCCTCCCCAGCCCGTGTCTCCCCATTGCTGGATGAAGTCTCCCCAGTGATCTCCCAGGTCCTGCGGTTACAGCCTCTCTTCTCCATGTCGCTCCCACACATTCCCTCATGCCATCCTCCCCAGCCCGTGTCTCCCCACTGCTGGATGAAGCCTCCCCAGTGATCTCCCAGGTCCTGCGGTTACAGCCTCTCTTCTCCACGTCGCTCCCACACATTCCCTCATCCCATCCTCTCCAGCCCGTGTCTCCCCACTGCTGGATGAAGCCTCCCCAGTGATCCCCCAGGTCCTGTGGTTACAGCCTCTCTTCTCCACGTCGCTCCCACACATTCCCTCATCCCATCCTCTCCAGCCGTGTCTCCCCACTGCTGGATGAAGCCTCCCCAGTGATCTCCCAGGTCCTGCGGTTACAGCGTCTCTTCTCCACGTCGCTCCCACACATTCCCTCATCCTCTCCAGCCCGTGTCTCCCCACTGCTGGATGAAGTCTCCCCAGTGATCTCCAAGGTCCTGCGGTTACAGCCTCTCTTCTCCACGTCGCTCCCACACATTCCCTCATCCCATCCTCCCCAGCCCGTGTCTCCCCACTGCTGGATGAAGTCGCCCCAGTGATCTCCCAGGTCCTGCGGTTACAGCCTCTCTTCTCCACGTCACTCCCACACATTCCCTCATCCCATCCTCTCCAGCCCGTGTCTCCCCACTGCTGGATGAAGTCTCCCCAGTGATCTCCCAGGTCCTGCAGTTACAGCCTCTCTTCTCCACGTCGCTACCACACATTCCCTCATCCCATCCTCCCCAGCCCGTGTCTCCCCACTGCTGGATGAAGTCTCCCCAGTGATCTCCCAGGTCCTGTAGTTACAGCCTCTCTTCTCCACGTCGCTCCCCCACACTCCCTCATCCCATCCTCCCCAGCCCGTGTCTCCCCACTGCTGGATGAAGCCTCCCCAATAATCTCCCAGGTCCTGCGGTTACAGCCTCTCTTCTCCACGTCGCTCCCACACATTCCCTCATCCCATCCTCCCCAGCCCGTGTCTCCCCAGTGCTGGATGAAGTCTCCCCAGTGATCTCCCAGGTCCTGCGGTTACAGCCTCTCTTCTCCACGTCGCTCCCACACATTCCCACATCCCATCCTCTCCAGCCCGTGTCTCCCCACTGCTGGATGAAGACTCCCCAGTGATCTCCCAGGTCCTGCGGTTACAGCCTCTTCTCCACGTCGCTCCCACACATTCCCTCATCCCATCCTCTCCAGCCCGTGTCTCCCCACTGCTGGATGAAGTCTCCCCAGTGATCTCCCAGGTCCTGCGGTTACAGCCTCTTCTCCATGTCGCTCCCACACATTCCCTCATCCCATCCTCTCCAGCCTGTGTCTCCCCACTGCTAGATGAAGCCTCCCCAGTGACCTCCCGGGTACTGCGGTTACAGCCTCTCTTCTCCACGTCGCTCCCACACATTCCCTCATCCCATCCTCTCCAGCCCGTGTCTCCCCACTGCTGGATGAAGTCTCCCCAGTGATCTCCCAGGTCCTGCGGTTACAGCCTCTCTTCTCCACGTCGCTCCCACACATTCCCTCATCCCATCCTCTCCAGCCCGTGTCTCCCCACTGCTGGATGAAGCCTCCCCAGTGATCTCCCAAGTCCTGCGGTTACAGCCGCTCTTCTCCACGTCTCTCCCACACATTCCCTCATCCCATCCTCTCCAGCCCGTGTCTCCCCACTGCTGGATGAAGCCTCCCCAGTGATCTCCCAGGTCCTGCGGTTACAACCTCTCTTCTCCACGTCGCTCCCACACATTCCCTCATCCCATCCTCTCCAGCCCGTGTCTCCCCACTGCTGGATGAAGCCTCCCCAGTGATCTCCCAGGTCCTGCGGTTACAGCCTCTCTTCTCCACGTCGCTCCCACACATTCCCTCACCCCATCCTCTCCAGCCCGTGTTTCCAACTGCTGGATGAAGCCTCCCCAGTGATCTCCCAGGTCCTGCGGTTACAGCCTCTCTTCTCCACGTCGCTCGCACACATTCCCTCATCCCATCCTCCCCAGCCCGTGTCTCCCCACTGCTGGATGAAGTCTCCCCAGTGATCTCCCAGGTCCTGCGGTTACAGCCTCTCTTCTCCATGTCGCTCCCACACATTCCCTCATCCTCCCCAGCCCGTGTCTCCCCACTGCTGGATGAAGCCTCCCCAGTGATCCCCCAGGTCCTGCGGTTACAGCCTCTCTTCTCCACGTCGCTCCCACACATTCCCACATCCCATCCTCCCCAGCCCGTGTCTCCCCACTGCTGGATGAAGCCTCCCCAGTGATCTCCCAGGTCCTGCGGTTACAGCCTCTCTTCTCCACGTCGCTCCCACACATTCCCTCACCCCATCCTCTCCAGCCCGTGTTTCCAACTGCTGGATGAAGCCTCCCCAGTGATCTCCCAGGTCCTGCGGTTACAGCCTCTCTTCTCCACGTCGCTCGCACACATTCCCTCATCCCATCCTCCCCAGCCCGTGTCTCCCCACTGCTGGATGAAGTCTCCCCAGTGATCTCCCAGGTCCTGCGGTTACAGCCTCTCTTCTCCATGTCGCTCCCACACATTCCCTCATCCTCCCCAGCCCGTGTCTCCCCACTGCTGGATGAAGCCTCCCCAGTGATCCCCCAGGTCCTGCGGTTACAGCCTCTCTTCTCCACGTCGCTCCCACACATTCCCACATCCCATCCTCCCCAGCCCGTGTCTCCCCACTGCTGGATGAAGCCTCCCCAGTGATCTCCCAGGTCCTGCGGTTACAGCCTCTCTTCTCCACGTCGCTCCCACACATTCCCTCATCCCATCCTCTCCAGCCCGTGTCTCCCCACTGCTGGATGAAGCCTCCCCAGTGATCCCCCAGGTCCTGCGGTTACAGCCTCTCTTCTCCACGTCGCTCCCACACATTCCCTCATCCCATCCTCCCCAGCCCGTGTCTCCCCACTGCTGGATGAATTCTCCCCAGTGACCTCCCAGGTCCTGTGGTTACAGCCTCTCTTCTCCACGTCGCTCCCACACATTCCCTCATCCTCCCCAGCCCGTGTCTCCCCACTGCTGGATGAAGTCTCCCCAATGATCTCCCAGGTCCTGCGGTTACAGCCTCTCTTCTCCACGTCGCTCCCACACATTTCCTCATCCCATCCTCTCCAGCCGTGTCTCCCCACTGCTGGATGAAGCCTCCCCAGTGATCACCCAGGTCCTGTGGTTACAGCCTCTCTTCTCCACGTCGCTTCCACACATTCCCTCATCCCATCCTCCCCAGCCCGTGTCTCCCCACTGCTGGATGAAGCCTCCCCAGTGATCTCCCAGGTCCTGCGGTTACAGCCTCTCTTCTCCACGTCGCTCCCACACATTCCCTCATCCTCTCCAGCCCGTGTCTCCCCACTGCTGGATGAAGTCTCCCAGTGATCTCCAAGGTCCTGCGGTTACAGCCTCTCTTCTCCACGTCGCTCCCACACATTCCCTCATCCCATCCTCCCTAGCCCATGTCTCCCCACTGCTGGATGAAGTCTCCCCAGTGATCTCCCAGGTCCTGCGGTTACAGCCTCTCTTCTCCACGTCACTCCCACACATTCCCTCATCCCATCCTCTCCAGCCCGTGTCTCCCCACTGCTGGATGAAGTCTCCCCAGTGATCTCCCAGGTCCTGCAGTTACAGCCTCTCTTCTCCACGTCGCTCCCACACATTCCCTCATCCCATCCTCCCCAGCCCGTGTCTCCCCACTGCTGGATGAAGTCTCCCCAGTGATCTCCCAGGTCCTGCGGTTACAGCCTCTCTTCTCCACGTCACTCCCACACATTCCCTCATCCCATCCTCCCCAGCCCGTGTCTCCCCACTGTTGGATGAAGTCTCCCCAGTGATCTCCCAGGTCCTGAGGTTACAGCCTCTCTTCTCCACGTCGCTCCCACACATTCCCTCATCCCATCCTCTCCAGCCCGTGTCTCCCCACTGCTGGATGCAGCCTCCCCAGTGATCTCCCAGGTCCTGCAGTTACAGCATCTCTTCTCCACGTCGCTCCCACACATTCCCTCATCCCATCCTCCCCAGCCCGTGTCTCCCCACTGCTGGATGAAGCCTCCCCAGTGATCTCCCAGGTCCTGCGGTTACAGCCTCTTCTCCACGTCGCTCCCATATATTCCCTCATCCCATCCTCCCCAGCCCGTGTCTCCCCACTGCTGGATGACGTCTCCCCAGTGATCTCCCAGGTCCTGTGGTTACAGCCTCTCTTCTCCACGTCGCTCCCACACATTCCCTCATCCCATCCTCTCCAGCCCGTGTCTCCCCACTGCTGGATGAAGCCTCCCCAGTGATCTCCCAGGTCCTGCGGTTACAGCCTCTCTTCTCCACGTCGCTCCCACACATTCCCTCATCCCATCCTCCCCAGCCCGTGTCTCCCCACTGCTGGATGAATTCTCCCCAGTGACCTCCCAGGTCCTGTGGTTACAGCCTCTCTTCTCCACGTCGCTCCCACACATTCCCTCATCCTCCCCAGCCCGTGTCTCCCCACTGCTGGATGAAGTCTCCCCAGTGATCTCCCAGGTCCTGCGGTTACAGCCTCTCTTCTCCACGTCGCTCCCACACATTTCCTCATCCCATCCTCTCCAGCCGTGTCTCCCCACTGCTGGATGAAGCCTCCCCAGTGATCACCCAGGTCCTGTGGTTACAGCCTCTCTTCTCCACGTCGCTCCCACACATTCCCTCATCCCATCCTCCCCAGCCCGTGTCTCCCCACTGCTGGATGAAGCCTCCCCAGTGATCTCCCAGGTCCTGCGGTTACAGCCTCTCTTCTCCACGTCGCTCCCACACATTCCCTCATCCTCTCCAGCCCGTGTCTCCCCACTGCTGGATGAAGTCTCCCAGTGATCTCCAAGGTCCTGCGGTTACAGCCTCTCTTCTCCACGTCGCTCCCACACATTCCCTCATCCCATCCTCCCTAGCCCATGTCTCCCCACTGCTGGATGAAGTCTCCCCAGTGATCTCCCAGGTCCTGCGGTTACAGCCTCTCTTCTCCACGTCACTCCCACACATTCCCTCATCCCATCCTCTCCAGCCCGTGTCTCCCCACTGCTGGATGAAGTCTCCCCAGTGATCTCCCAGGTCCTGCAGTTACAGCCTCTCTTCTCCACGTCGCTCCCACACATTCCCTCATCCCATCCTCCCCAGCCCGTGTCTCCCCACTGCTGGATGAAGTCTCCCCAGTGATCTCCCAGGTCCTGCGGTTACAGCCTCTCTTCTCCACGTCACTCCCACACATTCCCTCATCCCATCCTCCCCAGCCCGTGTCTCCCCACTGTTGGATGAAGTCTCCCCAGTGATCTCCCAGGTCCTGAGGTTACAGCCTCTCTTCTCCACGTCGCTCCCACACATTCCCTCATCCCATCCTCTCCAGCCCGTGTCTCCCCACTGCTGGATGCAGCCTCCCCAGTGATCTCCCAGGTCCTGCAGTTACAGCATCTCTTCTCCACGTCGCTCCCACACATTCCCTCATCCCATCCTCTCCAGCCCGTGTCTCCCCACTGCTGGATGAAGCCTCCCCAGTGATCTCCCAGGTCCTGCGGTTACAGCCTCTTCTCCACGTCGCTCCCATATATTCCCTCATCCCATCCTCCCCAGCCCGTGTCTCCCCACTGCTGGATGACGTCTCCCCAGTGATCTCCCAGGTCCTGTGGTTACAGCCTCTCTTCTCCACGTCGCTCCCACACATTCCCTCATCCCATCCTCTCCAGCCCGTGTCTCCCCACTGCTGGATGAAGCCTCCCCAGTGATCTCCCAGATCCTGCGGTTACAGCCTCTCTTCTCATGCATGTCTAGTCCCAGGGTTCCGCGCATGCCTAGCTCAGGGGTTCTGCGCATGTCTAGCTCCAGGGTTCCGAGCATGTCTAGCTCTGGGGTTCCACGCATGTCTAGCTCTGGGGTTCCGTGCATGTCTAGCTCTGGGGTTCCGCGCATATCTAGGTCAGGGGCCCACTCATGTCTAGCTCCCAGGGTTCCGCGCATGTCTAGTTCTGGGGTTCCACGCATGTCTAGCTCTGGGGTTCCGCGCATGTCTAGCTCTGGGGTTCCGCGCATGTCTAGCTCTGGGGTTCTGCGCATGTCTAGCTCCGGGGGCCCGTGCATGTCTAGCTCTGGGGTTCCGTGCATGTCTAGCTCCGGGGGCCCGCTCATGTCTAGCTCCAGGGTTCCGCGCATTTCTAGCTCTGGGAGCCCACGTATATCTTGCTCCGGGGTTCCGTGCATGTCTATCTACCGGGGTTCCGTGCACGTCTAGCTCTGGGGTTCCGCACATGTCTAGGTCCCAGGGTTCCAAGCATATCTAGCGGTGGGCTTCCACGCATGTCTTGCTCTGGGGTTCCGCACATGTCTAGGTCCCAGGGTTCCAAGCATATCTAGGTCAGGGGTCCAGAGCATGTCTATCTCCCGGGGTTCTGTGCATGTCTAGGTCCCGGGGTTCCGCACATGTCTAAGTCCCAGGGTTCCAAGCATGTCTAGCACTCCCGGGGTTCCGAGCATGTCTATCTCCCGGGGTTCCGGGCATGTCTATCTCCTGGGGTTCCGCGCATGTCTATCTACCGGGGTTCCGTGCATAGATATCTCCCGGGGTTCCGTGCATGTCTAGCTCTGGGGTTCTGCGCATGTCTAGCTCCGGGGGCCCGTGCATGTCTAGCTCTGGGGTTCCGTGCATGTCTAGCTCCGGGGGCCCGCTCATGTCTAGCTCTGGGGTTCCGTGCATGTCTAGCTCCGGGGGCCCGCTCATGTCTAGCTCCAGGGTTCCACGCATTTCTAGCTCTGGGAGCCCACGTATATCTTGCTCCGGGGTTCCGTGCATGTCTATCTACCGGGGTTCCGTGCACGTCTAGCTCTGGGGTTC
>NW_027454020.1:57500-59367 GCF_040206685.1 Ascaphus truei
TCTGTGCCCCCCCTCTCTCTCTGTGTGTCCCCCCTCTCTCTCTCTCTCTCTGTGTCCCCCTCTCTCTCTCTGCCCCCTCTCTCTCTCTCTCTGCCCCCCTCTCTCTCTCTCTCTGCCCCCCTCTCTCTCTCTCTGTGTGCCCCCCCCTCTCTCTCTCTCTGTGCCCCTCGTCTCTCTCTCTCTCTGTGTGTGCCCCCCGTCTCTCTCTCTCTCTCTCTGTGTGCCCCCCCCCCCCCTCTCTCTCTCTCTCTCTCTCTCTCTCTCTCTCTCTCTCTCTCTCTCTCTCTCTCTGTGTCCCCTCTCTCTCTCTCTCTCTCTGTGTCCCCTCTCTCTCTCTCTCTCTCTGTGTCCCCTCTCTCTCTCTCTCTGTGTCCCCCCTCTCTCTCTGTGTGTCCCCCCCTCTCTCTCTGTGTGTCCCCCCTCTCTCTCTCTGTGTCCCCCCCTCTCTCTCTCTGTGTCCCCCCCTCTCTCTCTCTGTGTCCCCCCTCTCTCTCTCTCTGCCCCCCCCTCTCTCTCTCTCTCTGTCCCCCCCTCTCTCTCTCTGTCCCCCCCCTCTCTCTCTCTCTCCGTCCCCCCCCCCCCTCTCTCTCTCTCTCTCTCTCTCTCCGCCCCCCCCTCTCTCTCTCTCTGCGTCCCCCCCCTCTCTCTCTGCGTCCCCCCCTTTCTCTCTCTGCGCCCCCACCCCCATTTTCTCTCTCAGCCAGCACTCGCTCTCGCCTCCAGGATGTCTCTCGAGAGACCGTACACCCCCAGAGACTACCTGGGCGAGGAGGGTGACGCTGTGCCCCGCCCCTTTCGCCCCACGACCTCTGACCTCGAACCCCGAATTCGCGGGACTCTCACCCGCTGCTGGACATTTCGCTGACACCCGAGAGGGGCGGAGGGATCCTGCGAGGGGGAGAGCGCCGAGCGCCAGCCGGGCCGGAGACGGGTAAGGACCCAAAAAAACAATCTCATTGGCTCGGTGGGCCTGTCACTCTAAGCACTTTAAGGAACGCAGCTCCTTGATTGGCCAAGGACTGTCTTTCGTGGTAAAAGGGACAGCGGTGCCTCCCTGTGATGGGATAAGAGGGCGTCTCACACACAGGATTCCTATAAGGTAATAGGGACAGCGGTGCCTCCCTGTGATGGGATAAGAGGGCGTCTCACACACAGGATTCCTATAAGGTAATAGGGACAGCGGTGCCCCCCTGTGATGGGATAAGAGGGCGTCTCACACACAGGATTCCTATAAGATAATAGGGACAGCGGCGCCCCCCTGTGATGGGATAAGAGGGCGTCTCACACACGGGGTTCCTATAAGGTAATAGGGTCAGCGGTGCCCCCCTGTGATGGGATAAGAGGGCGTCTCACACACGGGGTTCCTATAAGGTAATAGGGACAGCGGTGCCCCCCCTGTGATGGGATAAGAGGGCGTCTCACAACACAGGATTCCTATAAGATAATAGGGACAGCGGCGCCCCCCTGTGATGGGATAAGAGGGCGTCTCACACACGGGGTTCCTATAAGGTAATAGGGACAGCGGCGCCTCCCTGTGATGGGATAAGAGGGCGTCTCACACACAGGATTCCTATAAGGTAATAGGGACTGCGGTGCCCCCCTGTGATGGGATAAGAGGGCGTCTCACACACAGGATTCCTATAAGGTAATAGGGACAGCGGTGCCCCCCTGTGATGGGATAAGAGGGCGTCTCACACACAGGATTCCTATAAGGTAATAGAGACAGCGGTGCCTCCCTATGATGGGATAAGAGGGCGTCTCACACACAGGATTCCTATAAGATAATAGGGACAGCGGTGCCCCCCCTGTGATGGGATAAGAGGGCGTCTCACACACACGGGATTCCTATAAGGTAATAGGGACAGCA
>NW_027454020.1:59567-110242 GCF_040206685.1 Ascaphus truei
TGCTCTGCGGGTCTCTAGCAGGGAGAGGGGATAAGGGAGCGATGCTCTGCGGGTCTCTGGCAGGGAGAGGGGATAAGGGAGCGATGCTCTGCGGGTCTCTGGCAGGGAGAGGGGATAAGGGAGCGATGCTCTGCGGGTCTCTGGCAGGGAGAGGGGATAAGGCAGCGACGCTCTGCGGGTCTCTAGCATGGAGAGGGGATAAGGGAGCGATGCTCTGCGGGTCTCTGGCAGGGAGAGGGGATAAGAGAGCAATGCTCTGCGGGACTGGCAGGGAGAGGGGATAAGGGAGCGATGCTCTGCGGGTCTCTAGCAGGGAGAGGGGATAAGGCAGCGACGCTCTGCGGGTCTCTAGCAGGGAGAGGGATAAGGGAGTGATGCTCTGCGTGTCTCTGGCGGGGATAAGGAGTGATGCTCTGCGGGTCTCTGGCAGGGAGAGGGGATAAGGGAACGATGCTCTGCAGGTCTCTGGCAGGGAGAGGGGATAAGGAAGCGACGCTCTGCGGGTCTCTAGCAGGGAGAAGAGATAAGGGAGCAATGCTCTGCGGATCTGGCAGGGAGAGGGGATAAGAGAATGATGCTCTGCAGGTCTCTGGCAGGGAGAGGGGATAAGAGAATGATGCTCTGCGGTTCTCTGGCAGGAAGAAGGGGAGCGATGCTCTGCGGGTCTCTAGCAGGGATAAGGGAGCAATGCTCTGCGTGTCTGGCGGTGGATAAGGGAGCGACACTTTGCGGGTCTCTGGCAGGGAGGGGATAAGGGAGCAATGCTCTGCGGATCTGGCAGGGAGAGGGGATAAGAGAATGTTGCTCTGCGGTTCTCTGGCAGGGATAAGGGAGCGACGCTCTGCGGGTCTCTAGCAGGTGAGAGGGGGATAAGGGAGCGATGCTCTGCGGGTCTCTGGCAGGGAGACGGGATAAGTGAGCGACGCTCTGCGGGTCTCTAGCATGGAGAGGGGATAAGGGAGCGATGCTCTGCGTGTCTGGCGGGGATAAGGGAGCGACACTTTGCGGGTCTCTGGCAGGGAGGGGATAAGGGAGCAATGCTCTGCGGATCTGGCAGGGAGAGGGGATAAGAGAATGTTGCTCTGCGGTTCTCTGGCAGGGATAAGGGAGCGACGCTCTGTGGGTCTCTGGCAGGGAGAGGGAATAAGGGAGCGATGCTCTGCGGGTCTCTGGCAGGGAGAGGGGATAAGGCAGCGACGCTCTGCGGGTCTCTAGCATGGAGAGGGGATAAGGGAGCGATGCTCTGCGGGTCTCTGGCAGGGAGAGGGGATAAGGGAACAATGCTCTGCGGGACTGGGCAGGGAGAGGGGGATAAGAGAGCAATGCTCTGCGGGTCTCTGGCAGGAGAGGGGATAAGGGAGAGATGCTCTGCGGGTCTCTGGCAGGGAGAGGGGATAAGAGAACGATGCTCTGCAGGTCTCTGGCAGGGAGAGGGGATAAGGGAGCGATGCTCTGTGGTTCTCTGACAGGGAGAAGGGGAGCGATGCTCTGCGGGTCTCTGGCAGGGAGAGGGGAATAAGGGAGCGACGCTCTGCGGGTCTCTGGCAGGGAGAGGGGATAAGGGAGCGACGCTCTCTGCGGGTCTCTGGCAGGGAGAGGGGATAAGGGAGCGATGCTCTGCGTGTCTCTGGCGGGGATAAGGGAGCGATGCTCTGCGGGTCTCTGGCAGGGAGAGGGGATAAGGGCGCGACGCTCTGCGGGTCTCTGGCAGGGAGAGGGGGATAAGGGAGCGACGCTCTGCGGGTCTCTGGCAGGGAGAGGGGGATAAGGGAGCGATGCTCTGCGTTGTCTCTGGCGGGGATAAGGGAGCGATGCTCTGCGGGTCTCTGGCAGGGAGAGGGGATAAGGGCGCGACGCTCTGCGGGTCTCTGGCAGGGAGAGGGGATAAGGGAGCGACGCTCTGCGGATCTCTAGCAGGGAGAAGAGATAAGGGAGTGATGCTCTGCGTGTCTCTGGCGGGGGGAAAAGGGAGTGATGCTCTGCGGGTCTCTGGCAGGGAGAGGGGATAAGGGGAGCAATGCTCTGCGGGTCTCTGGCAGGGAGAGGGGATAAGGGAGCGATGCTCTGCGGATCTCTAACAGGGAGAAGAGATAAGGGAGGCAATGCTCTGCGGATCTCTGGCAGGGAGAGGGGATAAGGGAGTGATGCTCTGCGGGTCTCTGGCAGGGAGAGGGGATAAGGAAGCGACGCTCTGCGGGTCTCTAGCAGGGAGAAGAGATAAGGGAGCAATGCTCTGCGGATCTGGCAGGGAGAGGGGATAAGAGAATGATGCTCTGCAGGTCTCTGGCAGGGAGAGGGGATAAGAGAATGATGCTCTGCGGTTCTCTGGCAGGGAGAAGGGAGCGATGCTCTGCGGGTCTCTAGCAGGGATAAGGGAGCAATGCTCTGCGTGTCTGGCGGGGATAAGGGAGCGACACTTTGCGGGTCTCTGGCAGGGAGGGGATAAGGGAGCAATGCTCTGCGGATCTGGCAGGGAGAGGGGATAAGAGAATGATGCTCTGCGGTTCTCTGGCAGGGATGAGGGAGCGACGC
Organism: Ascaphus truei; assembly: GCF_040206685.1. Lineage (NCBI taxonomy): Eukaryota > Metazoa > Chordata > Amphibia > Anura > Ascaphidae > Ascaphus > Ascaphus truei. Next base: position 62,100 of record NW_027454020.1, read on the forward strand.
TCTGCGGGTCTCTAGCAGGGAGAGGGGATAAGGGAGCGATGCTCTGCGGGTCTCTGGCAGGGAGAGGGGATAAGGGAGCGATGCTCTGCGGGTCTCTGGCAGGGAGAGGGGATAAGGGAGCGATGCTCTGCGGGTCTCTGGCAGGGAGAGGGGATAAGGGAGCGATGCTCTGCGGGGTCTCTGGCAGGGAGAGGGGATAAAGAGAGCAATGCTCTGCGGGACTGGCAGGGAGAGGGGATAAGGCAGCGACGCTCTGCGGGTTTCTAGCAGGGAGAGGGGATAAGGGAGCGATGCTCTGCGGGTCTCTGGCAGGGAGAGGGGATAAGGGAGCGATGCTCTGCGGGTCTCTGGCAGGGAGAGGGGATAAGGGAGCGATGCTCTGCGGGTCTCTAGCAGGGAGAGGGGATAAGGGAACGATGCTCTGCGGGTCTCTAGCAGGGAGAGGGGATAAGGGAGCAATGCTCTGCGGGTCTCTGGCAGGGAGAGGGGAATAAGGGAGCGATGCTCTGCAGATCTCTGGCAGGGAGAGGGGATAAGGGAGAGATGCTCTGCGGGTCTCTGGCAGGGAGAGGGGATAAGGGAGTGATGCTCTGCAGGTCTCTAGCAGGGACATGTTTGCCCTTCTCTCTCTATAGACTTGAAAGGAATTTTGCCCGAAGTAAACATGGCGCTGCGTGTCGTCAGTTCATTGGGAGGTCATCTTCCGGTTTCCTGGCAACATATATGCGGAAGTAGTTAATGCGTGTCACGGTGATGCGCCGGAAGTTGCCTCTCTCACATGCGCGGTAAGGAGACGCGGCCATAGAAGCAGGGCATCCCGGGAGTTGTAGTTTCCGGGTGCGGGAGGATGGAGCGCGCGGAGTTTGAGCGTCTGCGGGAGAGGCACGTGCAGAGGCTGGAGGAGGTGAGACACCACGTGACGCATCTCCGCAGGCTGACACCACGTGACACAGCTCCGCAGGCTGACACCACGTGACGCAGCTCCGCAGGGGGACACCACGTGACGCAGCTCCGCAGGCTGACACCACGTGACACAGCTCCGCAGGGGGACACCACGTGACGTGACGCAGCTCCGCAGGGGGACACCACGTGACGTGACGCAGCTCCGCAGGGGGACACCACGTGACGCAGCTCCGCAGGGGGACCCCACGTGACGCAGCTCCGCAGGGGGACCCCACGTGACGCAGCTCCGCAGGGGGACACCACGTGACGCAGCTCCGCAGGGGGACACCACGTGACGCAGCTCCGCAGGGGGGACCCCACGTGACGCAGCTCCGCAGGGGGACACCACGTGACACAGCTCCGCAGGGGGACACCACGTGACAGCTCCGCAGGGGGACACCACGTGACGTGACGCAGCTCCGCAGGGGGACCCCACGTGACGCATCTCCGCAGGGGGACACCACGTGACACAGCTCCGCAGGGGGACACCACGTGACGCAGCTCCGCAGGGGGACACCACGTGACATGCTCCGCAGGGGGACACCACGTGACGCTGCTCCGCAGGGGGACACCACGTGACGTGACGCAGCTCCGCAGGGGGACACCACGTGACGCAGCTCCGCAGGGGGACACCACGTGACGCAGCTCCGCAGTGGGACCCCACGTGACACAGCTCCGCAGGGGGATCCCACGTGACACAGCTCCGCAGGGGGACACCACGTGACACATCTCCGCAGGGGGACACCACGTGACGCAGCTCCGCAGTGGGACACCACGTGACGCAGCTCCGCAGGGGGACCCCACGTGACACAGCCCCGCAGGGGGACACCACGTGACAGCTCCACAGGGGGACACCACGTGACGTGACGCAGCTCCGCAGGGGGACACCACGTGACGCAGCTCCGCAGGGGGACACCACGTGACGCAGCTCCGCAGGGGGACCCCACGTGACACAGCTCCGCAGGGGGACACCACGTGACGCAGCTCCGCAGGGGGACACCACGTGACGTGACGCAGCTCCGCAGGGGGATCCCACGTGACACAGCTCCGCAGGGGGACACCACGTGACACATCTCCGCAGGGGGACACCACGTGACGCAGCTCCGCAGTGGGACACCACGTGACGCAGCTCCGCAGGGGGACCCCACGTGACACAGCCCCGCAGGGGGACACCACGTGACAGCTCCACAGGGGGACACCACGTGACGTGACGCAGCTCCGCAGGGGGACACCACGTGACGCAGCTCCGCAGGGGGACACCACGTGACGCAGCTCCGCAGGGGGACCCCACGTGACACAGCTCCGCAGGGGGACACCACGTGACGCAGCTCCGCAGGGGGACACCACGTGACGTGACGCAGCTCCGCAGGGGGACCCCACGTGACGCATCTCCGCAGGGGGACACCACGTGACGTTGCTCCGCAGGGGGACACCACGTGACGCAGCTCCGCAGGGGGACCCCACGTGACGCAGCTCCGCAGGGGGACACCACGTGACGCAGCTCCGCAGGGGGACACCACGTGGCGCATCTCCGCAGGGGGACACCACGTGACACAGCTCCGCAGGGGGACACCACGTGACGCAGCTCCGCAGGGGGACACCACGTGACATGCTCCGCAGGGGGACACCACGTGACGCTGCTCCGCAGGGGGACACCACGTGACGTGACGCAGCTCCGCAGGGGGACACCACGTGACGCAGCTCCGCAGGGGGACACCACGTGACGCAGCTCCGCAGTGGGACCCCACGTGACACAGCTCCGCAGGGGGATCCCACGTGACACAGCTCCGCAGGGGGACACCACGTGACACATCTCCGCAGGGGGACACCACGTGACGCAGCTCCGCAGTGGGACACCACGTGACGCAGCTCCGCAGGGGGACCCCACGTGACACAGCCCCGCAGGGGGACACCACGTGACAGCTCCACAGGGGGACACCACGTGACGTGACGCAGCTCCGCAGGGGGACACCACGTGACGCAGCTCCGCAGGGGGACACCACGTGACGCAGCTCCGCAGGGGGACCCCACGTGACACAGCTCCGCAGGGGGACACCACGTGACGCAGCTCCGCAGGGGGACACCACGTGACGTGACGCAGCTCCGCAGGGGGACCCCACGTGACGCATCTCCGCAGGGGGACACCACGTGACGCAGCTCCGCAGGGGGACACCACGTGACGCAGCTCCGCAGGGGGACCCCACGTGACGCAGCTCCGCAGGGGGACACCACGTGACGCAGCTCCGCAGGGGGACACCACGTGGCGCAGCTCCGCAGGGGGACACCACGTGACGCAGCTCCGCAGGGGGACACCACGTGACGCAGCTCCGCAGGGGGACACCACGTGACGCAGCTCCGCAGGGGGACACCACGTGACGCAGCTCCGCAGGGGGACACCACGTGACGCAGCTCCGCAGGGGGACACCACGTGGCGCAGCTCCGCAGGGGGACACCACGTGACGCAGCTCCGCAGGGGGACACCACGTGACGCAGCTCCGCAGGGGGACACCACGTGACGCAGCTCCGCAGGGGGACACCACGTGACGCAGCTCCGCAGGGGGACACCACGTGACGCAGCTCCGCAGGGGGACACCACGTGACGCAGCTCCGCAGGGGGACACCACGTGACGCAGCTCCGCAGGGGGACACCACGTGACAGCTCCGCAGGGGGACACCACGTGACAGCTCTGCAGGGGGACACCACGTGACACAGCTCCGCAGGGGGACACCACGTGACACAGCTCCGCAGGGGGACACCACGTGACACAGCTCCGCAGGGGGACACCACGTGACACAGCTCCGCAGGGGGACACCACGTGACGCAGCTCCGCAGGGGGACCCCACGTGACGCAGCTCCGCAGGGGGACACCACGTGACGCAGCTCCGCAGGGGGACACCACGTGACGCAGCTCCGCAGGGGGACCCCACGTGACGCAGCTCCGCAGGGGGACACCACGTGACACAGCTCCGCAGGGGGACACCACGTGACAGCTCCGCAGGGGGACACCACGTGACGTGACGCAGCTCCGCAGGGGGACCCCACGTGACGCAGCTCCGCAGGGGGACACCACGTGACACAGCTCCGCAGGGGGACACCACGTGACGCAGCTCCGCAGGGGGACACCACGTGACATGCTCCGCAGGGGGACACCACGTGACGCTGCTCCGCAGGGGGACACCACGTGACGTGACGCAGCTCCGCAGGGGGACACCACGTGACGCAGCTCCGCAGGGGGACACCACGTGACGCAGCTCCGCAGGGGGACCCCACGTGACGCAGCTCCGCAGTGGGACACCACGTGACGCAGCTCCGCAGGGGGACACCACGTGACGTGACGCAGCTCCGCAGGGGGACACCACGTGACGCAGCTCCGCAGGGGGACACCACGTGACGCAGCTCCGCAGGGGGACCCCACGTGACGCAGCTCCGCAGTGGGACACCACGTGACGCAGCTCCGCAGGGGGACACCACGTGACGCAGCTCCGCAGGGGGACCCCACGTGACACAGCTCCGCAGGGGGATCCCACGTGACACAGCTCCGCAGGGGGACACCACGTGACACAGCTCCGCAGGGGGACACCACGTGACAGCTCCACAGGGGGACACCACGTGACGTGACGCAGCTCCGCAGGGGGACACCACGTGACGCAGCTCCGCAGGGGGACACCACGTGACGCAGCTCCGCAGGGGGACCCCACGTGACGCAGCTCCGCAGGGGGACACCACGTGACGCAGCTCCGCAGGGGGACACCACGTGACGTGACGCAGCTCCGCAGGGGGACCCCACGTGACGCATCTCCGCAGGGGGACACCACGTGACGCAGCTCCGCAGGGGGACACCACGTGACGCAGCTCCGCAGGGGGACACCACGTGACGCAGCTCCGCAGGGGGACCCCACGTGACGCAGCTCCGCAGGGGGACACCACGTGACGCAGCTCCGCAGGGGGACACCACGTGGCGCAGCTCCGCAGGGGGACACCACGTGACGCAGCTCCGCAGGGGGACACCACGTGACGCAGCTCCGCAGGGGGACACCACGTGACGCAGCTCCGCAGGGGGACACCACGTGACGCAGCTCCGCAGGGGGACACCACGTGACGCAGCTCCGCAGGGGGACACCACGTGACGCAGCTCCGCAGGGGGACACCACGTGGCGCAGCTCCGCAGGGGGACACCACGTGGCGCAGCTCCGCAGGGGGACACCACGTGACGCAGCTCCGCAGGGGGACACCACGTGACGCAGCTCCGCAGGGGGACACCACGTGACGCAGCTCCGCAGGGGGACACCACGTGACGCAGCTCCGCAGGGGGACACCACGTGACGCAGCTCCGCAGGGGGACACCACGTGACGCAGCTCCGCAGGGGGACACCACGTGACGCAGCTCCGCAGGGGGACACCACGTGACAGCTCCGCAGGGGGACCCCACGTGACAGCTCCGCAGGGGGACACCACGTGACACAGCTCCGCAGGGGGACACCACGTGACAGCTCCGCAGGGGGACACCACGTGACACAGCTCCGCAGGGGGACACCACGTGACACAGCTCCGCAGGGGGACACCACGTGACGCAGCTCCGCAGGGGGACACCACGTGACACAGCCCCGCAGGGGGACCCCACGTGACGCTGCTCCGCAGGGTGACATCACGTGACAATAACATGACATTGTGACACTTGTAATATGAATGACTGACTTAACCAGTTATACAATGTGACACTTTGTGTGTTCCCAGGACCTGAAGGAGGCAGCAAATCTACTGTATCAGCTTAACAAGAACCTGGAGCTGTGCGGGGAGAGGACGGGGGACACAGAGAGACTGTCACAGGTACTGTGCCTCCCCCGCAGGGTGACACAGTGACACAGACAGAAGGGAGCTATGAGTCTGTCCCTCCCCCCGCAGGGTGACACAGTGACACAGACAGAAGGGAGCTATGAGCCTGTCCCTCCCCCGCAGGGTGACACAGTGACACAGACAGAAGGGAGCTATGAGCCTGTCCCTCCCCCCGCAGGGTGACACAGTGACACAGACAGAAGGGAGCTATGAGTCTGTCCCTCCCCCCGCAGGGTGACACAGTGACACAGACAGAAGGGAGCTATGAGCCTGTCCCTCCCCCGCAGGGTGACACAGACAGAAGGGAGCTATGAGTCTGTCCCTCCCCCGCAGGGTGACACAGTGACACAGACAGAAGGGAGCTATGAGTCTGTCCCTCCCCCGCAGGGTGACACAGTGACACAGACAGAAGGGAGCTATGAGCCTGTCCCTCCCCCCGCAGGGTGACACAGACAGAAGGGAGCTATGAGTCTGCCCCTCCCCCCGCAGGGTGACACAGTGACACAGACAGAAGGGAGCTATGAGCCTGTCCCTCCCCCGCAGGGTGACACAGACAGAAGGGAGCTATGAGCCTGTCCCTCCCCCGCAGGGTGACACAGACAGAAGGGAGCTATGAGACTGTCCCTCCCCCCGCAGGGTGACACAGTGACACAGACAGAAGGGAGCTATGAGTCTGTCCCTCCCCCCGCAGGGTGACACAGTGACACAGACAGAAGGGAGCTATGAGTCTGTCCCTCCCCCGCAGGGTGACACAGTGACACAGACAGAAGGGAGCTATGAGTCTGTCCCTCCCCCCGCAGGGTGACACAGACAGAAGGGAGCTATGAGTCTGTCCCTCCCCCCGCAGGGTGACAGTGACACAGACAGAAGGGAGCTATGAGCCTGTCCCTCCCCCGCAGGGTGACACAGACAGAAGGGAGCTATGAGCCTGTCCCTCCCCCCGCAGGGTGACACAGTGACACAGACAGAAGGGAGCTATGCGCCTGTCCCTCCCCCGCAGGGTGACACAGTGACACAGACAGAAGGGAGCTATGAGTCTGTCCCTCCCCCCCGCAGGGTGACACAGTGACACAGACAGAAGGGAGCTATGAGTCTGTCCCTCCCCCCGCAGGGTGACACAGACAGAAGGGAGCTATGAGTCTGTCCCTCCCCCCGCAGGGTGACACAGTGACACAGACAGAAGGGAGCTATGAGCCTGTCCCTCCACCCGCAGGGTGACACAGTGACACAGACAGAAGGGAGCTATGAGTCTGTCCCTCCCCCGCAGTGTGACACAGTGACACAGACAGAAGGGAGCTATGAGTCTGTCCCTCCCCCGCAGTGTGACACAGTGACACAGACAGAAGGGAGCTATGTGCCTGTCCCTCCCCCGCAGGGTGACACAGTGACACAGACAGAAGGGAGCTATGCGCCTGTCCCTCCCCCGCAGGGGGACACAGTGACACAGACAGAAGGGAGCTATGAGCCTCCCCCTCCCCCCGCAGGGTGACACAGTGACACAGACAGAAGGGAGCTATGAGCCTGTCCCTCCCCCGCAGGGTGACACAGTGACACAGACAGAAGGGAGCTATGAGCCTGTCCCTCCCCCCGCAGGGTGACACAGTGACACAGACAGAAGGGAGCTATGAGCCTGTCCCTCCCCCGCAGGGTGACACAGTGACACAGACAGAAGGGAGCTATGAGCCTGTCCCTCCCCCGCAGGGTGACACAGTGACACAGACAGAAGGGAGCTATGAGCCTGTCCCTCCCCCCGCAGGGTGACACAGTGACACAGACAGAAGGGAGCTATGAGCCTGTCCCTCCCCCGCAGGGTGACACAGTGACACAGACAGAAGGGAGCTATGTGACTGTCCCTCCCCCCGCAGGGTGACACAGTAACACAGACAGAAGGGAGCTATGAGTCTGTCCCTCCCCCCGCAGGGTGACACAGTGACACAGACAGAAGGGAGCTATGAGTCTGTCCCTCCCCCCGCAGGGTGACACGGTGACACAGACAGAAGGGAGCTATGAGTCTGTCCCTCCCCCGCAGGGTGACACAGTGACACAGACAGAAGGGAGCTATGAGCCTGTCCCTCCCCCCGCAGGGTGACACAGTGACACAGACAGAAGGGAGCTATGAGTCTGTCCCTCCCCCCGCAGGGTGACACAGTGACACAGACAGAAGGGAGCTATGAGTCTGTCCCTCCCCCGCAGGGTGACACAGTGACACAGACAGAAGGGAGCTATGAGCCTGTCCCTCCCCCCGCAGGGTGACACAGTGACACAGACAGAAGGGAGCTATGAGCCTGTCCCTCCCCCCGCAGGGTGACACAGTGACACAGACAGAAGGGAGCTATGAGCCTGTCCCTCCCCCGCAGGGTGACACAGACAGAAGGGAGCTATGAGTCTGTCCCTCCCCCCGCAGGGTGACACAGTGACACAGACAGAAGGGAGCTATGAGCCTGTCCCTCCCCCGCAGGGTGACACAGTGACACAGACAGAAGGGAGCTATGAGCCTGTCCCTCCCCCCGCAGGGTGACACAGTGACACAGACAGAAGGGAGCTATGAGCCTGTCCCTCCCCCCCGCAGGGTGACACAGTGACACAGACAGAAGGGAGCTATGAGCCTGTCCCTCCCCCGCAGGGTGACACAGTGACACAGACAGAAGGGAGCTATGAGTCTGTCCCTCCCCCGCAGGGTGACACAGTGACACAGACAGAAGGGAGCTATGAGTCTGTCCCTCCCCCCGCAGGGTGACACAGTGACACAGACAGAAGGGAGCTATGAGTCTGTCCCTCCCCCCGCAGGGTGACACAGTGACACAGACAGAAGGGAGCTATGAGTCTGTCCCTCCCCCCGCAGGGTGACACAGTGACACAGACAGAAGGGAGCTATGAGACTGTCCCTCGCCCCGCAGGGTGACACAGTGACACAGACAGAAGGGAGCTATGAGTCTGTCCCTCCCCCCGCAGGGTGACACAGTGACACAGACAGAAGGGAGCTATGAGTCTGTCCCTCCCCCCGCAGGGTGACACAGTGACACAGACAGAAGGGAGCTATGAGACTGTCCCTCGCCCCGCAGGGTGACACAGTGACACAGACAGAAGGGAGCTATGAGCCTGTCCCTCCCCCCGCAGGGTGACACAGTGACACAGACAGAAGGGAGCTATGAGTCTGTCCCTCCCCCCGCAGGGTGACACAGTGACACAGACAGAAGGGAGCTATGAGCCTGTCCCTCCCCCCGCAGGGTGACACAGTGACACAGACAGAAGGGAGCTATGAGCCTGTCCCTCCCCCCGCAGGGTGACACAGTGACACAGACAGAAGGGAGCTATGAGCCTGTCCCTCCCCCGCAGGGTGACACAGACAGAAGGGAGCTATGAGTCTGTCCCTCCCCCGCAGGGTGACACAGTGACACAGACAGAAGGGAGCTATGAGCCTGTCCCTCCCCCCGCAGGGTGACACAGTGACACAGACAGAAGGGAGCTATGAGTCTGTCCCTCCCCCCGCAGGGTGACACAGTGACACAGACAGAAGGGAGCTATGAGCCTGTCCCTCCCCCTGCAGGGTGACACAGTGACACAGACAGAAGGGAGCTATGAGCCTGTCCCTCCCCCCGCAGGGTGACACAGTGACACAGACAGAAGGGAGCTATGAGACTGTCCCTCCCCCCGCAGGGTGACAGTGACACAGACAGAAGGGAGCTATGCGCCTGTCCCTCCCCCCGCAGTGACGTCACTCTGTTCCTTCAGGTCTGGGCGCAGTTTCAGAACCGGATGGTCGTCCTGTCAAAAGCACTGATGACCGCGAGGGGTCCGTCACCCGTGTGACATCCGATATTAGACATAAAGAAATGAGACATCAAATAAACCTTATGTGAGATTTGCACATTATTTTCTTGTGGGTATCAGTGTCACCCTGCGGTCACTGTGTGCATATAGCAGGGTATATTCCCTATGGGTATCAGTGACACCCTGCGGTCACTGTGTGTATATAGCGGGGTATATTCCCTATGGGTATCAGTGACACCCTGCGGTCACTATGTGTGTATAGCGGGTATATTCCCTATGGGTATCAGTGACACCCTGCGGTCACTGTGTGTGTATAGCGGGGTATATTCCCTATGGGTATCAGTGACGCCCTGCGGTCACTGTGTGTGTATATAGCAGGGTATATTCCCTATGGGTATCAGTGACACCCTGCGGTCACTGTGTGTATATAGCGGGGTATATTCCCTATGGGTATCAGTGACGCCCTGCGGTCACTGTGTGTGTATAGCGGGGTATATTCCCTATGGGTATCAGTGACACCCTGCGGTCACTGTGTGTATATAGCGGGGTATATTCCCTATGGGTATCAGTGACACCCTGCGGTCACTGTGTGTATATAGCGGGGTATATTCCCTATGGGTATCAGTGACACCCTGCGGTCACTGTGTGTGTATATAGCGGGGTATATTCCCTATGGGTATCAGTGACACCCCGCGGTCACTGTGTGTATATAGCTGGGTATATTCCCTATGGGTATCAGTGACACCCCGCGGTCACTGTGTGTATATAGCAGGGTATATTCCCTATGGGTATCAGTGACACCCCGCGGTCACTGTGTGTATATAGCGGGAATATTCCCTATGGGTATCAGTGACACCCTGCGGTCACTGTGTGTATATAGCAGGGTATATTCCCTATGGGTATCAGTGACACTCTGCGGTCACTGTGTGTATATAGCGGGGTATATTCCCTATGGGTATCAGTGACGCCCTGCGGTCACTGTGTGTATATAGCGGGGTATATTCCCTATGGGTATCAGTGACACCCTGCGGTCACTGTGTGTATATAGCAGGGTATATTCCCTATGGGTATCAGTGACACCCCGCGGTCACTGTGTGTATATAGCGGGGTATATTCCCTATGGGTATCAGTGACACCCCGCGGTCACTGTGTGTATATAGCGGGGTATATTCCCTATGGGTATCAGTGACACCCCGCGGTCACTGTGTGTATATAGCTGGGTATATTCCCTATGGGTATCAGTGACACCCCGCGGTCACTGTGTGTATATAGCAGGGTATATTCCCTATGGGTATCAGTGACACCCCGCGGTCACTGTGTGTATATAGCGGGGTATATTCCCTATGGGTATCAGTGACACCCTGCGGTCACTGTGTGTATATAGCGGGGTATATTCCCTATGGGTATCAGTGACACCCCGCGGTCACTGTGTGTATATAGCGGGGTATATTCCCTATGGGTATCAGTGACACCCCGCGGTCACTGTGTGTATATAGCGGGGTATATTCCCTATGGGTATCAGTGACACCCCGCGGTCACTGTGTGTATGTAGCGGGGTATATTCCCTATGGGTATCAGTGACACCCCGCGGTCACTGTGTGTATATAGCAGGGTATATTCCCTATGGGTATCAGTGACACCCTGCGGTCACTGTGTGTATATAGCGGGGTATATTCCCTATGGGTATCAGTGACACCCTGCGGTCACTGTGTGTATATAGCAGGGTATATTCCCTATGGGTATCAGTGACACCCTGCGGTCACTGTGTGTGTATAGCGGGGTATATTCCCTATGGGTATCAGTGACACCCTGCGGTCACTGTGTGTGTATATAGCAGGGTATATTCCCTATGGGTATCAGTGACACCCTGCGGTCACTGTGTGTATATAGCGGGGTATATTCCCTATGGGTATCAGTGACACCCTGCGGTCACTGTGTGTGTATATAGCAGGGTATATTCCCTATGGGTATCAGTGACACCCTGCGGTCACTGTGTGTATATAGCAGGATATATTCCCTATGGGTATCAGTGACGCCCTGCGGTCACTGTGTGTATATAGCGGGGTATATTCCCTATGGGTATCAGTGACGCCCTGCGGTCACTGTGTGTATAAAGCGGGGTATGTTCCCTATGGGTATCAGTGACACCCTGCGGTCACTGTGTGTATATAGCAGGGTATATTCCCTATGGGTATCAGTGACACCCTGCGGTCACTGTGTGTATATAGCGGGGTATATTCCCTATGGGTATCAGTGACACCCTGCGGTCACTGTGTGTATATAGCGGGGTATATTCCCTATGGGTATCAGTGACACCCTGCGGTCACTGTGTGTATAAAGCGGGGTATGTTCCCTATGGGTATCAGTGACACCCTGCGGTCACTGTGTGTATATAGCGGGGTATATTCCCTATGGGTATCAGTGACACCCTGCGGTCACTGTGTGTATATAGCGGGGTATATTCCCTATGGGTATCAGTGACACCCCGCGGTCACTGTGTGTATATAGCAGGGTATATTCCCTATGGGTATCAGTGACACCCCGCGATCACTGTGTGTATATAGCAGGGTATATTCCCTATGGGTATCAGTGACACCCCGCGGTCACTGTGTGTATATAGCGGGGTATATTCCCTATGGGTATCAGTGACACCCAGCGGTCACTGTGTGTATATAGCGGGGTATATTCCCTATGGGTATCAGTGACACCCTGCGGTCACTGTGTGTATATAGCGGGGTATATTCCCTATGGGTATCAGTGACACCCTGCGGTCACTGTGTGTATATAGCAGGGTATATTCCCTATGGGTATCAGTGACACCCTGCGGTCACTGTGTGTATATAATGCGGGGTATATTCCCTATGGGTATCAGTGACACCCTGCGGTCACTGTGTGTGTATATAGCGGGTATATTCCCTATGGGTATCAGTGACACCCTGCGGTCACTGTGTGTATATAGCGGGGTATATTCCCTATGGGTATCAGTGACACCCTGCGGTCACTGTGTGTATATAATGCGGGGTATATTCCCTATGGGTATCAGTGACACCCTGCGGTCACTGTGTGTATATAGCGGGTATATTCCCTATGGGTATCAGTGACACCCTGCGGTCACTGTGTGTATATAGCAGGGTATATTCCCTATGGGTATCAGTGACACCCTGCGGTCACTGTGTGTATATAGCAGGGTATATTCCCTATGGGTATCAGTGACACCCTGCGGTCACTGTGTGTATATAGCAGGGTATATTCCCTATGGGTATCAGTGACACCCTGCGGTCACTGTGTGTATATAGCGGGGTATATTCCCTATGGGTATCAGTGACACCCTGCGGTCACTGTGTGTATATAGCAGGGTATATTCCCTATGGGTATCAGTGACACCCTGCGGTCACTGTGTGTATATAGCGGGGTATATTCCATATGGGTATCAGTGACACCCTGCGGTCACTGTGTGTATATAGCGGGGTATATTCCCTATGGGTATCAGTGACACCCTGCGGTCACTGTGTGTATATAGCAGGGTATATTCCCTATGGGTATCAGTGACACCCTGCGGTCACTGTGTGTATATAATGCGGGGTATATTCCCTATGGGTATCAGTGACACCCTGCGGTCACTGTGTGTGTATATAGCGGGTATATTCCCTATGGGTATCAGTGACACCCTGCGGTCACTGTGTGTATATAGCAGGGTATATTCCCTATGGGTATCAGTGACACCCTGCGGTCACTGTGTGTATATAGCGGGGTATATTCCCTATAGGTATCAGTGACACCCCGCGGTCACTGTGTGTATATAGCGGGGTATATTCCCTATGGGTATCAGTGACACCCCGCGGTCACTGTGTGTATATAGCGGGGTATATTCCCTATGGGTATCAGTGACACCCTGCGGTCACTGTGTGTATATAGCGGGTATATTCCCTATGGGTATCAGTGACACACTGCGGTCACTGTGTGTATATAGCGGGGTATATTCCCTACGGGTATCAGTGACACCCTGGTGTCACTGTGTGTATATAGCGGGGTATATTCCCTATGGGTATCAGTGACACCCCGCGGTCACTGTGTGTATATAGCGGGTATATTCCCTATGGGTATCAGTGACACCCTGCGGTCACTGTGTGTATATAGCAGGGTATATTCCCTATGGGTATCAGTGACACCCTGCGGTCACTGTGTGTATATAGCGGGGTATATTCCCTATGGGTATCAGTGACACCCTGTGGTCACTGTGTGTATATAGCAGGGTATATTCCCTATGGGTATCAGTGACACCCTGCGGTCACTGTGTGTATATAGCGGGTATATTCCCTATGGGTATCAGTGACACCCTGCGGTCACTGTGTGTATATAATGCGGGGTATATTCCCTATCGGTATCAGTGACACCCCGCGGTCACTGTGTGTATATAGCAGGGTATATTCCCTATGGGTATCAGTGACACCCTGCGGTCACTGTGTGTATATAGCAGGGTATATTCCCTATGGGTATCAGTGACACCCTGCGGTCACTGTGTGTATATAATGCGGGGTATATTCCCTATGGGTATCAGTGACACCCTGCGGTCACTGTGTGTGTATAGCGGGGTATATTCCCTATGGGTATCAGTAACACTCTGCGGTCACTGTGTGTATATAGCAGGGTATATTCCCTATGGGTATCAGTGACACCCTGCGGTCACTGTGTGTGTGTATATAGCGGGGTATATTCCCTATGGGTATCAGTGACACCCTGCGGTCACTGTGTGTATATAGCGGGTATATTCCCTATGGGTATCAGTGACACCCTGCGGTCACTGTGTGTATATAGCAGGATATATTCCCTATGGGTATCAGTGACACCCTGTGGTCACTGTGTGTATATAGCGGGTATATTCCTATGGGTATCAGTGACACCCCGCGGTCACTGTGTGTGTATAGCGGGGTATATTCCCTATGGGTATCAGTGACACCCTGCGGTCACTGTGTGTATATAGCGGGGTATATTCCCTATGGGTATCAGTGACACCCTGGGGTCACTGTGTGTGTATAGCGGGGTATATTCCCTATGGGTATCAGTGACACCCTGCGGTCACTGTGTGTATATAGCGGGGTATATTCCCTATGGGTATCAGTGACACCCTGGGGTCACTGTGTGTATATAGCGGGGTATATTCCCTATGGGTATCAGTGACACCCTGCGGTCACTGTGTGTATATAGCAGGGTATATTCCCTATGGGTATCAGTGACACCCTGCGGATACTGTGTGTATATAACGGGGTATATTACCTATGGGTATCAGTGACACCCTGCGGTCACTGTGTGTATATAGCAGGGTATATTCCCTATGGGTATCAGTGACGCCCTGCGGTCACTGTGTGTATATAGCGGGGTATATTCCCTATGGGTATCCGTGACACCCTGCGGTCACTGTGTGTATATAGCGGGGTATATTCCCTATGGGTATCAGTAACACCCTGCGGTCACTGTGTGTATATAGCGGGGTATATTCCTATGGGTATCAGTGACACCCTGCGGTCACTGTGTGTATATAGCGGGGTATATTCCCTATAGATATCAGTGACACCCTGCGGTCACTGTGTGTATATAGCAGGGTATATTCCCTATGGGTATCAGTGACACCCTGCGGTCACTGTGTGTATATAGCGGGGTATATTCCCTATGGGTATCAGTGACACCCTGCGGTCACTGTGTATATAGCGGGGTATATTCCCTATGGGTATCAGTGACACCCTGCGGTCACTGTGTGTATATAGCAGGGTATATTCCCTATGGGTATCAGTGACACCCTGCGGTCACTGTGTGTATATAGCGGGGTATATTCCCTATGGGTATCAGTGACACCCTGCGGTCACTGTGTGTATATAGCGGGGTATATTCCCTATGGGTATCAGTGACACCCTGGGGTCACTGTGTGTGTATAGCGGGGTATATTCCCTATGGGTATCAGTGACACCCTGCGGTCACTGTGTGTATATAGCGGGGTATATTCCCTATGGGTATCAGTGACACCCTGGGGTCACTGTGTGTATATAGCGGGGTATATTCCCTATGGGTATCAGTGACACCCTGCGGTCACTGTGTGTATATAGCAGGGTATATTCCCTATGGGTATCAGTGACACCCTGCGGATACTGTGTGTATATAACGGGGTATATTACCTATGGGTATCAGTGACACCCTGCGGTCACTGTGTGTATATAGCAGGGTATATTCCCTATGGGTATCAGTGACGCCCTGCGGTCACTGTGTGTATATAGCGGGGTATATTCCCTATGGGTATCCGTGACACCCTGCGGTCACTGTGTGTATATAGCGGGGTATATTCCCTATGGGTATCAGTAACACCCTGCGGTCACTGTGTGTATATAGCGGGGTATATTCCTATGGGTATCAGTGACACCCTGCGGTCACTGTGTGTATATAGCGGGGTATATTCCCTATAGATATCAGTGACACCCTGCGGTCACTGTGTGTATATAGCAGGGTATATTCCCTATGGGTATCAGTGACACCCTGCGGTCACTGTGTGTATATAGCGGGGTATATTCCCTATGGGTATCAGTGACACCCTGCGGTCACTGTGTATATAGCGGGGTATATTCCCTATGGGTATCAGTGACACCCTGCGGTCACTGTGTGTATATAGCAGGGTATATTCCCTATGGGTATCAGTGACACCCTGCGGTCACTGTGTGTATATAGCGGGGTATATTCCCTATGGGTATCAGTGACACCCTGCGGTCACTGTGTGTATATAGCAGGGTATATTCCCTATGGGTATCAGTGACATCCCGCGGTCACTGTGTGTATATAGCGGGGTATATTCCATATGGGTATCAGTGAGGTATATTCCTTATGGGTATCAGTGACACCCCGCGGTCACTGTGTGTATATAGCGGGGTATATTCCCTATGGGTATCAGTGACACCCCGCGGTCACTGTGTGTATATAGCGGGGTATATTCCATATGGGTATCAGTGAGGTATATTCCTTATGGGTATCAGTGACACCCTGCGGTCACTGTGTGTATATAGCAGGGTATATTCCCTATGGGTATCAGTGACACCCCGCGGTCACTGTGTGTATATAGCGGGGTATATTCCCTATGGGTATCAGTGACACCCTGCGGTCACTGTGTGTATATAGCGGGGTATATTCCCTATGGGTATCAGTGACACCCCGCGGTCACTGTGTGTATATAGCAGGGTATATTCCCTATGGGTATCAGTGACACCCCGCGGTCACTGTGTGTATATAGCGGGGTATATTCCCTATGGGTATCAGTGACACCCCGCGGTCACTGTGTGTATGTAGCGGGGTATATTCCCTATGGGTATCAGTGACACCCTGCGGTCACTGTGTGTATATAGCAGGGTATATTCCCTATGGGTATCAGTGACACCCTGCGGTCACTGTGTGTATATAGCGGGGTATATTCCCTATGGGTATCAGTGACACCCTGCGGTCACTGTGTGTATATAGCAGGGTATATTCCCTATGGGTATCAGTGACACCCTGCGGTCACTGTGTGTGTATAGCGGGGTATATTCCCTATGGGTATCAGTGACACCCTGCGGTCACTGTGTGTGTATATAGCAGGGTATATTCCCTATGGGTATCAGTGACACCCTGCGGTCACTGTGTGTATATAGCGGGGTATATTCCCTATGGGTATCAGTGACACCCTGCGGTCACTGTGTGTGTATATAGCAGGGTATATTCCCTATGGGTATCAGTGACACCCTGCGGTCACTGTGTGTATATAGCAGGATATATTCCCTATGGGTATCAGTGACACCCTGCGGTCACTGTGTGTATATAGCGGGGTATATTCCCTATGGGTATCAGTGACGCCCTGCGGTCACTGTGTGTATATAGCGGGGTATATTCCCTATGGGTATCAGTGACACCCTGCAGTCACTGTGTGTATATAGCGGGGTATATTCCCTATGGGTATCAGTGACACCCTGCGGTCACTGTGTGTATAAAGCGGGGTATGTTCCCTATGGGTATCAGTGACACCCTGCGGTCACTGTGTGTATATAGCAGGGTATATTCCCTATGGGTATCAGTGACACCCTGCGGTCACTGTGTGTATATAGCGGGGTATATTCCCTATGGGTATCAGTGACACCCTGCGGTCACTGTGTGTATATAGCGGGGTATATTCCCTATGGGTATCAGTGACACCCTGCGGTCACTGTGTGTATAAAGCGGGGTATGTTCCCTATGGGTATCAGTGACACCCTGCGGTCACTGTGTGTATATAGCGGGGTATATTCCCTATGGGTATCAGTGACACCCTGCGGTCACTGTGTGTATATAGCGGGGTATATTCCCTATGGGTATCAGTGACACCCCGCGGTCACTGTGTGTATATAGCAGGGTATATTCCCTATGGGTATCAGTGACACCCCGCGATCACTGTGTGTATATAGCAGGGTATATTCCCTATGGGTATCAGTGACACCCCGCGGTCACTGTGTGTATATAGCGGGGTATATTCCCTATGGGTATCAGTGACACCCTGCGGTCACTGTGTGTATATAGCGGGGTATATTCCCTATGGGTATCAGTGACACCCTGCGGTCACTGTGTGTATATAGCGGGGTATATTCCCTATGGGTATCAGTGACACCCTGCGGTCACTGTGTGTATATAGCAGGGTATATTCCCTATGGGTATCAGTGACACCCTGCGGTCACTGTGTGTATATAATGCGGGGTATATTCCCTATGGGTATCAGTGACACCCTGCGGTCACTGTGTGTGTATATAGCGGGTATATTCCCTATGGGTATCAGTGACACCCTGCGGTCACTGTGTGTATATAGCGGGGTATATTCCCTATGGGTATCAGTGACACCCTGCGGTCACTGTGTGTATATAATGCGGGGTATATTCCCTATGGGTATCAGTGACACCCTGCGGTCACTGTGTGTATATAGCGGGTATATTCCCTATGGGTATCAGTGACACCCTGCGGTCACTGTGTGTATATAGCAGGGTATATTCCCTATGGGTATCAGTGACACCCTGCGGTCACTGTGTGTATATAGCAGGGTATATTCCCTATGGGTATCAGTGACACCCTGCGGTCACTGTGTGTATATAGCAGGGTATATTCCCTATGGGTATCAGTGACACCCTGCGGTCACTGTGTGTATATAGCGGGGTATATTCCCTATGGGTATCAGTGACACCCTGCGGTCACTGTGTGTATATAGCAGGGTATATTCCCTATGGGTATCAGTGACACCCTGCGGTCACTGTGTGTATATAGCGGGGTATATTCCATATGGGTATCAGTGACACCCTGCGGTCACTGTGTGTATATAGCGGGGTATATTCCCTATGGGTATCAGTGACACCCTGCGGTCACTGTGTGTATATAGCAGGGTATATTCCCTATGGGTATCAGTGACACCCTGCGGTCACTGTGTGTATATAATGCGGGGTATATTCCCTATGGGTATCAGTGACACCCTGCGGTCACTGTGTGTGTATATAGCGGGTATATTCCCTATGGGTATCAGTGACACCCTGCGGTCACTGTGTGTATATAGCAGGGTATATTCCCTATGGGTATCAGTGACACCCTGCGGTCACTGTGTGTATATAGCGGGGTATATTCCCTATAGGTATCAGTGACACCCCGCGGTCACTGTGTGTATATAGCGGGGTATATTCCCTATGGGTATCAGTGACACCCCGCGGTCACTGTGTGTATATAGCGGGGTATATTCCCTATGGGTATCAGTGACACCCTGCGGTCACTGTGTGTATATAGCGGGTATATTCCCTATGGGTATCAGTGACACACTGCGGTCACTGTGTGTATATAGCGGGGTATATTCCCTACGGGTATCAGTGACACCCTGGTGTCACTGTGTGTATATAGCGGGGTATATTCCCTATGGGTATCAGTGACACCCCGCGGTCACTGTGTGTATATAGCGGGTATATTCCCTATGGGTATCAGTGACACCCTGCGGTCACTGTGTGTATATAGCAGGGTATATTCCCTATGGGTATCAGTGACACCCTGCGGTCACTGTGTGTATATAGCGGGGTATATTCCCTATGGGTATCAGTGACACCCTGTGGTCACTGTGTGTATATAGCAGGGTATATTCCCTATGGGTATCAGTGACACCCTGCGGTCACTGTGTGTATATAGCGGGTATATTCCCTATGGGTATCAGTGACACCCTGCGGTCACTGTGTGTATATAATGCGGGGTATATTCCCTATCGGTATCAGTGACACCCCGCGGTCACTGTGTGTATATAGCAGGGTATATTCCCTATGGGTATCAGTGACACCCTGCGGTCACTGTGTGTATATAGCAGGGTATATTCCCTATGGGTATCAGTGACACCCTGCGGTCACTGTGTGTATATAATGCGGGGTATATTCCCTATGGGTATCAGTGACACCCTGCGGTCACTGTGTGTGTATAGCGGGGTATATTCCCTATGGGTATCAGTAACACTCTGCGGTCACTGTGTGTATATAGCAGGGTATATTCCCTATGGGTATCAGTGACACCCTGCGGTCACTGTGTGTGTGTATATAGCGGGGTATATTCCCTATGGGTATCAGTGACACCCTGCGGTCACTGTGTGTATATAGCGGGTATATTCCCTATGGGTATCAGTGACACCCTGCGGTCACTGTGTGTATATAGCAGGATATATTCCCTATGGGTATCAGTGACACCCTGTGGTCACTGTGTGTATATAGCGGGTATATTCCTATGGGTATCAGTGACACCCCGCGGTCACTGTGTGTGTATAGCGGGGTATATTCCCTATGGGTATCAGTGACACCCTGCGGTCACTGTGTGTATATAGCGGGGTATATTCCCTATGGGTATCAGTGACACCCTGGGGTCACTGTGTGTGTATAGCGGGGTATATTCCCTATGGGTATCAGTGACACCCTGCGGTCACTGTGTGTATATAGCGGGGTATATTCCCTATGGGTATCAGTGACACCCTGGGGTCACTGTGTGTATATAGCGGGGTATATTCCCTATGGGTATCAGTGACACCCTGCGGTCACTGTGTGTATATAGCAGGGTATATTCCCTATGGGTATCAGTGACACCCTGCGGATACTGTGTGTATATAACGGGGTATATTACCTATGGGTATCAGTGACACCCTGCGGTCACTGTGTGTATATAGCAGGGTATATTCCCTATGGGTATCAGTGACGCCCTGCGGTCACTGTGTGTATATAGCGGGGTATATTCCCTATGGGTATCCGTGACACCCTGCGGTCACTGTGTGTATATAGCGGGGTATATTCCCTATGGGTATCAGTAACACCCTGCGGTCACTGTGTGTATATAGCGGGGTATATTCCTATGGGTATCAGTGACACCCTGCGGTCACTGTGTGTATATAGCGGGGTATATTCCCTATAGATATCAGTGACACCCTGCGGTCACTGTGTGTATATAGCAGGGTATATTCCCTATGGGTATCAGTGACACCCTGCGGTCACTGTGTGTATATAGCGGGGTATATTCCCTATGGGTATCAGTGACACCCTGCGGTCACTGTGTATATAGCGGGGTATATTCCCTATGGGTATCAGTGACACCCTGCGGTCACTGTGTGTATATAGCAGGGTATATTCCCTATGGGTATCAGTGACACCCTGCGGTCACTGTGTGTATATAGCGGGGTATATTCCCTATGGGTATCAGTGACACCCTGCGGTCACTGTGTGTATATAGCGGGGTATATTCCCTATGGGTATCAGTGACACCCTGGGGTCACTGTGTGTGTATAGCGGGGTATATTCCCTATGGGTATCAGTGACACCCTGCGGTCACTGTGTGTATATAGCGGGGTATATTCCCTATGGGTATCAGTGACACCCTGGGGTCACTGTGTGTATATAGCGGGGTATATTCCCTATGGGTATCAGTGACACCCTGCGGTCACTGTGTGTATATAGCAGGGTATATTCCCTATGGGTATCAGTGACACCCTGCGGATACTGTGTGTATATAACGGGGTATATTACCTATGGGTATCAGTGACACCCTGCGGTCACTGTGTGTATATAGCAGGGTATATTCCCTATGGGTATCAGTGACGCCCTGCGGTCACTGTGTGTATATAGCGGGGTATATTCCCTATGGGTATCCGTGACACCCTGCGGTCACTGTGTGTATATAGCGGGGTATATTCCCTATGGGTATCAGTAACACCCTGCGGTCACTGTGTGTATATAGCGGGGTATATTCCTATGGGTATCAGTGACACCCTGCGGTCACTGTGTGTATATAGCGGGGTATATTCCCTATAGATATCAGTGACACCCTGCGGTCACTGTGTGTATATAGCAGGGTATATTCCCTATGGGTATCAGTGACACCCTGCGGTCACTGTGTGTATATAGCGGGGTATATTCCCTATGGGTATCAGTGACACCCTGCGGTCACTGTGTATATAGCGGGGTATATTCCCTATGGGTATCAGTGACACCCTGCGGTCACTGTGTGTATATAGCAGGGTATATTCCCTATGGGTATCAGTGACACCCTGCGGTCACTGTGTGTATATAGCGGGGTATATTCCCTATGGGTATCAGTGACACCCTGCGGTCACTGTGTGTATATAGCAGGGTATATTCCCTATGGGTATCAGTGACATCCCGCGGTCACTGTGTGTATATAGCGGGGTATATTCCATATGGGTATCAGTGAGGTATATTCCTTATGGGTATCAGTGACACCCTGCGGTCACTGTGTGTATATAGCGGGGTATATTCCCTATGGGTATCAGTGACACCCTGCGGTCACTGTGTGTATATAGCAGGGTATATTCCCTATGGGTATCAGTGACACCCTGCGGTCACTGTGTGTATATAATGCGGGGTATATTCCCTATGGGTATCAGTGACACCCTGCGGTCACTGTGTGTGTATATAGCGGGTATATTCCCCTATGGGTATCAGTGACACCCTGCGGTCACTGTGTGTATATAGCAGGGTATATTCCCTATGGGTATCAGTGACACCCTGCGGTCACTGTGTGTATATAGCGGGGTATATTCCCTATAGGTATCAGTGACACCCCGCGGTCACTGTGTGTATATAGCGGGGTATATTCCCTATGGGTATCAGTGACACCCCGCGGTCACTGTGTGTATATAGCGGGGTATATTCCCTATGGGTATCAGTGACACCCTGCGGTCACTGTGTGTATATAGCGGGTATATTCCCTATGGGTATCAGTGACACACTGCGGTCACTGTGTGTATATAGCGGGGTATATTCCCTACGGGTATCAGTGACACCCTGGTGTCACTGTGTGTATATAGCGGGGTATATTCCCTATGGGTATCAGTGACACCCCGCGGTCACTGTGTGTATATAGCGGGTATATTCCCTATGGGTATCAGTGACACCCTGCGGTCACTGTGTGTATATAGCAGGGTATATTCCCTATGGGTATCAGTGACACCCTGCGGTCACTGTGTGTATATAGCGGGGTATATTCCCTATGGGTATCAGTGACACCCTGTGGTCACTGTGTGTATATAGCAGGGTATATTCCCTATGGGTATCAGTGACACCCTGCGGTCACTGTGTGTATATAGCGGGTATATTCCCTATGGGTATCAGTGACACCCTGCGGTCACTGTGTGTATATAATGCGGGGTATATTCCCTATCGGTATCAGTGACACCCCGCGGTCACTGTGTGTATATAGCAGGGTATATTCCCTATGGGTATCAGTGACACCCTGCGGTCACTGTGTGTATATAGCAGGGTATATTCCCTATGGGTATCAGTGACACCCTGCGGTCACTGTGTGTATATAATGCGGGGTATATTCCCTATGGGTATCAGTGACACCCTGCGGTCACTGTGTGTGTATAGCGGGGTATATTCCCTATGGGTATCAGTAACACTCTGCGGTCACTGTGTGTATATAGCAGGGTATATTCCCTATGGGTATCAGTGACACCCTGCGGTCACTGTGTGTGTGTATATAGCGGGGTATATTCCCTATGGGTATCAGTGACACCCTGCGGTCACTGTGTGTATATAGCGGGTATATTCCCTATGGGTATCAGTGACACCCTGCGGTCACTGTGTGTATATAGCAGGATATATTCCCTATGGGTATCAGTGACACCCTGCGGTCACTGTGTGTATATAGCAGGGTATATTCCCTATGGGTATCAGTGACACCCTGCGGTCACTGTGTGTATATAATGCGGGGTATATTCCCTATGGGTATCAGTGACACCCTGCGGTCACTGTGTGTGTATATAGCGGGTATATTCCCTATGGGTATCAGTGACACCCTGCGGTCACTGTGTGTATATAGCAGGGTATATTCCCTATGGGTATCAGTGACACCCTGCGGTCACTGTGTGTATATAGCGGGGTATATTCCCTATAGGTATCAGTGACACCCCGCGGTCACTGTGTGTATATAGCGGGGTATATTCCCTATGGGTATCAGTGACACCCCGCGGTCACTGTGTGTATATAGCGGGGTATATTCCCTATGGGTATCAGTGACACCCTGCGGTCACTGTGTGTATATAGCGGGTATATTCCCTATGGGTATCAGTGACACACTGCGGTCACTGTGTGTATATAGCGGGGTATATTCCCTACGGGTATCAGTGACACCCTGGTGTCACTGTGTGTATATAGCGGGGTATATTCCCTATGGGTATCAGTGACACCCCGCGGTCACTGTGTGTATATAGCGGGTATATTCCCTATGGGTATCAGTGACACCCTGCGGTCACTGTGTGTATATAGCAGGGTATATTCCCTATGGGTATCAGTGACACCCTGCGGTCACTGTGTGTATATAGCAGGGTATATTCCCTATGGGTATCAGTGACACCCTGCGGTCACTGTGTGTATATAGCAGGGTATATTCCCTATGGGTATCAGTGACACCCTGCGGTCACTGTGTGTATATAGCGGGGTATATTCCCTATGGGTATCAGTGACACCCTGCGGTCACTGTGTGTATATAGCAGGGTATATTCCCTATGGGTATCAGTGACACCCTGCGGTCACTGTGTGTATATAGCGGGGTATATTCCATATGGGTATCAGTGACACCCTGCGGTCACTGTGTGTATATAGCGGGGTATATTCCCTATGGGTATCAGTGACACCCTGCGGTCACTGTGTGTATATAGCAGGGTATATTCCCTATGGGTATCAGTGACACCCTGCGGTCACTGTGTGTATATAATGCGGGGTATATTCCCTATGGGTATCAGTGACACCCTGCGGTCACTGTGTGTGTATATAGCGGGTATATTCCCTATGGGTATCAGTGACACCCTGCGGTCACTGTGTGTATATAGCAGGGTATATTCCCTATGGGTATCAGTGACACCCTGCGGTCACTGTGTGTATATAGCGGGGTATATTCCCTATAGGTATCAGTGACACCCCGCGGTCACTGTGTGTATATAGCGGGGTATATTCCCTATGGGTATCAGTGACACCCCGCGGTCACTGTGTGTATATAGCGGGGTATATTCCCTATGGGTATCAGTGACACCCTGCGGTCACTGTGTGTATATAGCGGGTATATTCCCTATGGGTATCAGTGACACACTGCGGTCACTGTGTATATATAGCGGGGTATATTCCCTACGGGTATCAGTGACACCCTGGTGTCACTGTGTGTATATAGCGGGGTATATTCCCTATGGGTATCAGTGACACCCCGCGGTCACTGTGTGTATATAGCGGGTATATTCCCTATGGGTATCAGTGACACCCTGCGGTCACTGTGTGTATATAGCAGGGTATATTCCCTATGGGTATCAGTGACACCCTGCGGTCACTGTGTGTATATAGCGGGGTATATTCCCTATGGGTATCAGTGACACCCTGTGGTCACTGTGTGTATATAGCAGGGTATATTCCCTATGGGTATCAGTGACACCCTGCGGTCACTGTGTGTATATAGCGGGTATATTCCCTATGGGTATCAGTGACACCCTGCGGTCACTGTGTGTATATAATGCGGGGTATATTCCCTATCGGTATCAGTGACACCCCGCGGTCACTGTGTGTATATAGCAGGGTATATTCCCTATGGGTATCAGTGACACCCTGCGGTCACTGTGTGTATATAGCAGGGTATATTCCCTATGGGTATCAGTGACACCCTGCGGTCACTGTGTGTATATAATGCGGGGTATATTCCCTATGGGTATCAGTGACACCCTGCGGTCACTGTGTGTGTATAGCGGGGTATATTCCCTATGGGTATCAGTAACACTCTGCGGTCACTGTGTGTATATAGCAGGGTATATTCCCTATGGGTATCAGTGACACCCTGCGGTCACTGTGTGTGTGTATATAGCGGGGTATATTCCCTATGGGTATCAGTGACACCCTGCGGTCACTGTGTGTATATAGCGGGTATATTCCCTATGGGTATCAGTGACACCCTGCGGTCACTGTGTGTATATAGCAGGATATATTCCCTATGGGTATCAGTGACACCCTGTGGTCACTGTGTGTATATAGCGGGTATATTCCTATGGGTATCAGTGACACCCCGCGGTCACTGTGTGTGTATAGCGGGGTATATTCCCTATGGGTATCAGTGACACCCTGCGGTCACTGTGTGTATATAGCGGGGTATATTCCCTATGGGTATCAGTGACACCCTGGGGTCACTGTGTGTGTATAGCGGGGTATATTCCCTATGGGTATCAGTGACACCCTGCGGTCACTGTGTGTATATAGCGGGGTATATTCCCTATGGGTATCAGTGACACCCTGGGGTCACTGTGTGTATATAGCGGGGTATATTCCCTATGGGTATCAGTGACACCCTGCGGTCACTGTGTGTATATAGCAGGGTATATTCCCTATGGGTATCAGTGACACCCTGCGGATACTGTGTGTATATAACGGGGTATATTACCTATGGGTATCAGTGACACCCTGCGGTCACTGTGTGTATATAGCAGGGTATATTCCCTATGGGTATCAGTGACGCCCTGCGGTCACTGTGTGTATATAGCGGGGTATATTCCCTATGGGTATCCGTGACACCCTGCGGTCACTGTGTGTATATAGCGGGGTATATTCCCTATGGGTATCAGTAACACCCTGCGGTCACTGTGTGTATATAGCGGGGTATATTCCTATGGGTATCAGTGACACCCTGCGGTCACTGTGTGTATATAGCGGGGTATATTCCCTATAGATATCAGTGACACCCTGCGGTCACTGTGTGTATATAGCAGGGTATATTCCCTATGGGTATCAGTGACACCCTGCGGTCACTGTGTGTATATAGCGGGGTATATTCCCTATGGGTATCAGTGACACCCTGCGGTCACTGTGTATATAGCGGGGTATATTCCCTATGGGTATCAGTGACACCCTGCGGTCACTGTGTGTATATAGCAGGGTATATTCCCTATGGGTATCAGTGACACCCTGCGGTCACTGTGTGTATATAGCGGGGTATATTCCCTATGGGTATCAGTGACACCCTGCGGTCACTGTGTGTATATAGCGGGGTATATTCCCTATGGGTATCAGTGACACCCTGGGGTCACTGTGTGTGTATAGCGGGGTATATTCCCTATGGGTATCAGTGACACCCTGCGGTCACTGTGTGTATATAGCGGGGTATATTCCCTATGGGTATCAGTGACACCCTGGGGTCACTGTGTGTATATAGCGGGGTATATTCCCTATGGGTATCAGTGACACCCTGCGGTCACTGTGTGTATATAGCAGGGTATATTCCCTATGGGTATCAGTGACACCCTGCGGATACTGTGTGTATATAACGGGGTATATTACCTATGGGTATCAGTGACACCCTGCGGTCACTGTGTGTATATAGCAGGGTATATTCCCTATGGGTATCAGTGACGCCCTGCGGTCACTGTGTGTATATAGCGGGGTATATTCCCTATGGGTATCCGTGACACCCTGCGGTCACTGTGTGTATATAGCGGGGTATATTCCCTATGGGTATCAGTAACACCCTGCGGTCACTGTGTGTATATAGCGGGGTATATTCCTATGGGTATCAGTGACACCCTGCGGTCACTGTGTGTATATAGCGGGGTATATTCCCTATAGATATCAGTGACACCCTGCGGTCACTGTGTGTATATAGCAGGGTATATTCCCTATGGGTATCAGTGACACCCTGCGGTCACTGTGTGTATATAGCGGGGTATATTCCCTATGGGTATCAGTGACACCCTGCGGTCACTGTGTATATAGCGGGGTATATTCCCTATGGGTATCAGTGACACCCTGCGGTCACTGTGTGTATATAGCAGGGTATATTCCCTATGGGTATCAGTGACACCCTGCGGTCACTGTGTGTATATAGCGGGGTATATTCCCTATGGGTATCAGTGACACCCTGCGGTCACTGTGTGTATATAGCAGGGTATATTCCCTATGGGTATCAGTGACATCCCGCGGTCACTGTGTGTATATAGCGGGGTATATTCCATATGGGTATCAGTGAGGTATATTCCTTATGGGTATCAGTGACACCCCGCGGTCACTGTGTGTATATAGCGGGGTATATTCCCTATGGGTATCAGTGACACCCCGCGGTCACTGTGTGTATATAGCGGGGTATATTCCATATGGGTATCAGTGAGGTATATTCCTTATGGGTATCAGTGACACCCTGCGGTCACTGTGTGTATATAGCAGGGTATATTCCCTATGGGTATCAGTGACACCCCGCGGTCACTGTGTGTATATAGCAGGGTATATTCCCTATGGGTATCCGTGACACCCTGCGGTCACTGTGTGTATATAGCGGGGTATATTCCCTATGGGTATCAGTGACACCTAGCGGTCACTGTGTGTATATAGCGGGTATATTCCCTATGGGTATCAGTAACACTCTGCGGTCACTGTGTGTGTATATAGCGGGTATATTCCCTATGGGTATCAGTGACACCCTGCGGTCACTGTGTGTATATAGCGGGGTATATTCCCTATGGGTATCAGTAACACTCTGCGGTCACTGTGTGTGTATATAGCGGGTATATTCCCTATGGGTATCAGTGACACCCTGCGGTCACTGTGTGTATATAGCAGGGTATATTCCCTATGGGTATCAGTGACACCCTGCGGTCACTGTGTGTATATAGCGGGTATATTCCCTATGGGTATCAGTGACACCCTGCGGTCACTGTGTGTATATAGCGGGGTATATTCCCTATGAGTATCAGTAACACTCTGCGGTCACTGTGTGTATATAGCGGGGTATATTCCCTATGGGTATCAGTAACACTCTGCGGTCACTGTGTGTATATAGCGGGGTATATTCCCTATGGGTATCAGTGACACCCTGCGGTCACTGTGTGTATATAGCAGGGTATATTCCCTATGGGTATCAGTAACACTCTGCGGTCACTGTGTGTATATAGCGGGGTATATTCCCTATGGGTATCAGTAACACTCTGCGGTCACTGTGTGTGTATATAGCGGGTATATTCCCTATGGGTATCAGTAACACTCTGCGGTCACTGTGTGTATATAGCGGGGTATATTCCCTATGGGTATCAGTGACACCCTGCGGTCACTGTGTGTATATAGCGGGGTATATTCCCTATGGGTATCAGTGACACCCTGCAGTCACTGTGTGTATATAGCGGGGTATATTCCCTATGGGTATCAGTGACACCCTGTGGTCACTGTGTGTGTATATAGCAGGGTATATTCCCTATGGGTATCAGTGACACCCTGCGGTCACTGTGTGTATATAGCGGGGTATATTCCCTATGGGTATCAGTGACACCCTGCGGTCACTGTGTGTATATAGCGGGTATATTCCCTATGGGTATCAGTGACACCCCGCGGTCACTGTGTATATATAGCGGGTATATTCCCTATGGGTATCAGTGACACCCTGCGGTCACTGTGTGTATATAGCGGGGTATATTCCCTATGGGTATCAGTAACACTCTGCGGTCACTGTGTGTATATAGCGGGGTATATTCCCTATGGGTATCAGTGACACCCTGCGGTCACTGTGTGTATATAGAGGGGTATATTCCCTATGGGTATCAGTGACACCCTGCGGTCACTGTGTGTATATAGAGGGGTATATTCCCTATGGGTATCAGTGACACTCTGCGGTCACTGTGTGTGTATATAGCGGGGTATATAGATATCACAGGGTGGGTGTATGTAGCGGGGTATATAGATATCACGGTGGGTGTATATCGCAGGGGGTATATAGATATCGCAGGGTGTATATAGATATCACAGGGTGGGTGTATATCGCAGGGGGTATATAGATATCGCAGGGTGTATATAGATATCACAGGGTGGGTGTATATCGCAGGGTGTATATAGATATCACAGGGTGTATATAGATATCACAGGGTGGGTGTATATCGCAGGGTGTATATAGATATCACAGGGTGGGTGTATATCGCAGGGTGTATATAGATATCGCAGGGTGTATATAGATATCACAGGGTGGGTGTATATCGCAGGGTGTATATAGATATCAGAGGGTGGGTGTATGTAGCGGGGTGTATATAGATATCACAGGGTGGGTGTATATCGCAGGGTGTATATAGATATCACAGGGTGGGTGTATATAGATATCACAGGGTGGGTGTATATCGCAGGGGGTATATAGATATCACAGGGTGGGTGTATATCGCAGGGGGTATATAGATATCACAGGGTGGGTGTATATCGCAGGGTGTATATAGATATCACAGGGTGGGTGTATATCGCAGGGTGTATATAGATATCACAGGGTGGGTGTATATCGCAGGGTGTATATAGATATCACAGGGTGGGTGTATATCGCAGGGTGTATATAGATATCACAGGGTGGGTGTATATCGCAGGGTGTATATAGATATCACAGGGTGGGTGTATATCGCAGGGTGTATATAGATATCACAGGGTGGGTGTATATCGCAGGGTGTATATAGATATCACAGGGTGGGTGTATATCGCAGGGTGTATATAGATATCACAGGGTGGGTGTATATCGCAGGGTGTATATAGATATCACAGGGTGGGTGTATATCGCAGGGTGTATATAGATATCACAGGGTGGGTGTATATCGCAGGGTGTATATAGATATCACAGGGTGGGTGTATATCGCAGGGTGTATATAGATATCACAGGGTGGGTGTATATCGCAGGGTGTATATAGATATCACAGGGTGTATATAGATATCACAGGGTGGGTGTATATCGCAGGGTGTATATAGATATCACAGGGTGGGTGTATATCGCAGGGTGTATATAGATATCACAGGGTGGGTGTATCGCAGGGTGTATATAGATATCACACGGTGGGTGTATATCGCAGGGTGTATATCGATATCACAGGGTGGGTGTATATCGCAGGGTATATATAGATATCACAGGGTGGGTGTATATCGCAGGGTGTATATAGATATCACAGGGTGGGTGTATATCGCAGGGTGTATATAGATATCACAGGGTGGGTGTATATCGCAGGGGGTATATAGATATCACAGGGTGGGTGTATATCGCAGGGTGTATATAGATATCACAGGGTGTATATAGATATCGCAGGGTGTATATAGCGGGGTATATAGATATCACAGGGTGGGTGTATATCGCAATCACAGGGTGTATATAGATGGCGTGGGACCCCCCCACCTCGCAGAATGAGACGGGATGATGGCGTGGGACCCCCCCCCCCCACCTCGCAGAATGAGATGGGATGATGGCGTGGGACCCCCCCCCCCACCTCGCAGAATGAGACCGGATGATGGCGTGGGACCCCCCCCCCACCTCGCAGAATGAGACGGGATGATGGCGTGGGACCCCCCCCACCTCGCAGAATGAGACGGGATGATGGCGTGGGACCCCCCCCCACCTCGCAGAATGAGACGGGATGATGGCGTGGGACCCCCCCCACCTCGCAGAATGAGACGGGATGATGGCGTGGGACCCCCCCCCCCCCCACCTCGCAGAATGAGACGGGATGATGGCGTGGGACCCCCCCCACCTCGCAGAATGAGACGGGATGATGGCGTGGGACCCCCCCCACCTCGCAGAATGAGACCGGATGATGGCGTGGGACCCCCCACCTCGCAGAATGAGACGGGATGACGGCGTGGGACCCCCCCCCCACCTCGCAGAATGAGACGGGATGATGGCGTGGGACCCCCCCACCTCGCAGAATGAGACGGGATGATGGCGTGGGACCCCCCCCCCCACCTCGCAGAATGAGACGGGATGATGGCGTGGGACCCCCCCCACCTCGCAGAATGAGACCGGATGATGGCGTGGGACCCCCCCCCACCTCGCAGAATGAGACGGGATGATGGCGTGGGACCCCCCCACCTCGCAGAATGAGACGGGATGATGGCGTGGGACCCCCCCCCCCCCACCTCGCAGAATGAGACCGGATGATGGCGTGGGACCCCCCCCCCCACCTCGCAGAATGAGACGGGATGATGGCGTGGGACCCCCCCCCCCCACCTCGCAGAATGAGACCAGATGATGGCGTGGGACCCCCCCCCCACCTCGCAGAATGAGACGGGATGATGGCGTGGGACCCCCCCCCACCTCGCAGAATGAGACGGGATGATGGCGTGGGACCCCCCCCCCACCTCGCAGAATGAGACGGGATGATGGCGTGGGACCCCCCCCCACCTCGCAGAATGAGACGGGATGATGGCGTGGGACCCCCCCCCCCCCACCTCTTAGAATGAGACGGGATGATGGCGTGGGACCCCCCCCACCTCGCAGAATGAGACGGGATGATGGCGTGGGACCCCCCCCACCTCGCAGAATGAGACGGGATGATGGCGTGGGACCCCCCCCCCACCTCGCAGAATGAGACGGGATGATGGCGTGGGACCCCCCCCCCCACCTCGCAGAATGAGACGGGATGATGGCGTGGGACCCCCCCCCACCTCGCAGAATGAGACGGGATGATGGCGTGGGACCCCCCCCCACCTCGCAGAATGAGACGGGATGATGGCGTGGGACCCCCCCCCACCTCGCAGAATGAGACGGGATGATGGCGTGGGACCCCCCCCCACCTCGCAGAATGAGACGGGATGATGGCGTGGGACCCCCCCCCCCACCTCGCAGAATGAGACGGGATGATGGCGTGGGACCCCCCCCCCCCCACCTCGCAGAATGAGACGGGATGATGGCGTGGGACCCCCCCCCCACCTCGCAGAATGAGACGGGATGATGGCGTGGGACCCCCCCCCCACCTCGCAGAATGAGACGGGATGATGGCGTGGGACCCCCCCCCCACCTCGCAGAATGAGACGGGATGATGGCGTGGGACCCCCCCCCCACCTCGCAGAATGAGACGGGATGATGGCGTGGGACCCCCCCCCCACCTCGCAGAATGAGACGGGATGATGGCGTGGGACCCCCCCCCACCTCGCAGAATGAGACCGGATGATGGCGTGGGACCCCCCCCCCACCTCGCAGAATGAGACGGGATGATGGCGTGGGACCCCCCCCACCTCGCAGAATGAGACGGGATGATGGCGTGGGACCCCCCCCCCACCTCGCAGAATGAGACGGGATGATGGCGTGGGACCCCCCCCCCCCACCTCGCAGAATGAGACGGGATGATGGCGTGGGACCCCCCCCCCCACCTCGCAGAATGAGACGGGATGATGGCGTGGGACCCCCCCCCACCTCGCAGAATGAGACGGGATGATGGCGTGGGACCCCCCCCCACCTCGCAGAATGAGACGGGATGATGCGTGGGACCCCCCCCCCCACCTCGCAGAATGAGACGGGATGATGGCGTGGGACCCCCCCCCACCTCGCAGAATGAGACGGGATGATGGCGTGGGACCCCCCCCCACCTCGCAGAATGAGACGGGATGATGGCGTGGGACCCCCCCCCCCCACCTCGCAGAATGAGACGGGATGATGGCGTGGGACCCCCCCCCCCACCTCGCAGAATGAGACGGGATGATGGCGTGGGACCCCCCCCACCTCGCAGAATGAGACGGGATGATGGCGTGGGACCCCCCCCCCCACCTCGCAGAATGAGACCGGAAGATGGCGTGGGGGGACCCCCCCCCACCTCGCAGAATGAGACGGGATGATGGCGTGGGACCCCCCCCCACCTCGCAGAATGAGACGGGATGATGGCGTGGGACCCCCCCCCCCCACCTCGCAGAATGAGACCGGATGATGGCGTGGGACCCCCCCCCCCACCTCGCAGAATGAGACGGGATGATGGCGTGGGACCCCCCCCACCTCGCAGAATGAGACCGGATGATGGCGTGGGACCCCCCCCCCACCTCGCAGAATGAGACGGGATGATGCGTGGGACCCCCCCCCACCTCGCAGAATGAGACGGGATGATGCGTGGGACCCCCCCCCACCTCGCAGAATGAGACCGGATGATGGCGTGGGACCCCCCCCACCTCGCAGAATGAGACCGGATGATGGCGTGGGACCCCCCCCCCACCTCGCAGAATGAGACGGGATGATGGCGTGGGACCCCCCCCCACCTCGCAGAATGAGACAGGATGATGGCGTGGGACCCCCCCCACCTCGCAGAATGAGACAGGATGATGGCGTGGGACCCCCCCCCCCCCACCTCGCAGAATGAGACGGGATGATGGCGTGGGACCCCCCCCCACCTCGCAGAATGAGACGGGATGATGGCGTGGGACCCCCCCCCCCCCACCTCGCAGAATGAGACGGGATGATGGCGTGGGACCCCCCCCCACCTCGCAGAATGAGACGGGATGATGGCGTGGGACCCCCCCCCCACCTCGCAGAATGAGACGGGATGATGGCGTGGGACCCCCCCCCCCACCTCGCAGAATGAGACCGGGATGATGGCGTGGGACCCCCCCCCACCTCGCAGAATGAGACGGGATGATGGCGTGGGACCCCCCCCCCACCTCGCAGAATGAGACAGGGATGATGGCGTGGGACCCCCCCCCCCCACCTCGCAGAATGAGACGGGATGATGGCGTGGGACCCCCCCCCACCTCGCAGAATGAGACGGGATGATGGCGTGGGACCCCCCCCCCACCTCGCAGAATGAGACGGGATGATGGCGTGGGGACCCCCCCCCACCTCGCAGAATGAGACGGGATGATGGCGTGGGACCCCCCCCACCTCGCAGAATGAGACGGGATGATGGCGTGGACCCCCCCCCCCACCTCGCAGAATGAGACGGGATGATGGCGTGGGACCCCCCCCCCACCTCGCAGAATGAGACGGATGATGGCGTGGGACCCCCCCCACCTCGCAGAATGAGACGGGATGATGGCGTGGGACCCCCCCCCACCTCGCAGAATGAGACGGGATGATGGCGTGGGGACCCCCCCCCCACCTCGCAGAATGAGACCGGGATGATGGCGTGGGACCCCCCCCCCACCTCGCAGAATGAGACGGGATGATGGCGTGGGACCCCCCCCACCTCGCAGAATGAGACCGGGATGATGGCGTGGGACCCCCCCCCCACCTCGCAGAATGAGACGGGATGATGGCGTGGGACCCCCCCCCACCTCGCAGAATGAGACGGGATGATGGCGTGGGACCCCCCCCCCACCTCGCAGAATGAGACGGGATGATGGCGTGGGACCCCCCCCCCACCTCGCAGAATGAGACCGGATGATGGCGTGGGACCCCCCCCCACCTCGCAGAATGAGACGGGATGATGGCGTGGGACCCCCCCCCCACCTCGCAGAATGAGACGGGATGATGGCGTGGGACCCCCCCCCCCACCTCGCAGAATGAGACGGGATGATGGCGTGGGACCCCCCCCCCCACCTCGCAGAATGAGACGGGATGATGGCGTGGGACCCCCCCCACCTCGCAGAATGAGACGGGATCGATGGCGTGGGACCCCCCCCCACCTCGCAGAATGAGACGGGATGATGGCGTGGGACCCCCCCCCCCCCCACCTCGCAGAATGAGACCGGGATGATGGCGTGGGACCCCCCCCCCACCTCGCAGAATGAGACGGGATGATGGCGTGGGACCCCCCCCACCTCGCAGAATGAGACGGATGATGGCGTGGGACCCCCCCCCACCTCGCAGAATGAGGACGGGGATGATGGCGTGGGACCCCCCCCCCCCCCACCTCGCAGAATGAGACGGGATGATGGCGTGGGACCCCCCCCCCCCACCTCGCAGAATGAGACGGGATGATGGCGTGGGACCCCCCACCCCCCACCTCGCAGAATGAGACGGGATGATGGCGTGGGACCCCCCCCCACCTCGCAGAATGAGACGGGATGATGGCGTGGGACCCCCCCCCACCTCGCAGAATGAGACGGGATGATCGGCGTGGGACCCCCCCCCCCCCCACCTCGCAGAATGAGACGGGATGATGGCGTGGGACCCCCCCCCCACCTCGCAGAATGAGACGGGATGATGGCGTGGGACCCCCCCCCACCTCGCAGAATGAGACGGGATGATGGCGTGGGACCCCCCCCCACCTCGCAGAATGAGACGGGATGATGGCGTGGGACCCCCCCCCACCTCGCAGAATGAGACGGGATGATGGCGTGGGACCCCCCCCCACCTCGCAGAATGAGACGGGATGATGGCGTGGGACCCCCCCCACCTCGCAGAATGAGACGGGATGATGGCGTGGGACCCCCCCCCCCACCTCGCAGAATGAGACCGGATGATCGGCGTGGGACCCCCCCCCACCTCGCAGAATGAGACGGGATGATGGCGTGGGACCCCCCCCCCACCTCGCAGAATGCGACCGGGATGATCGCGTGGGACCCCCACACCTCACAGAATGAGACCGGATGATTGGCGTGGGACCCCCCCACCTCGCAGAATGAGACGGGATATTGGCGTGGGACCAACCACCATCGCAGAATGGAGACCGGATGATGGCGTGGGACCCCACGGGATGATGGCGTGGGACCCCCCCCCACCTCGCAGAATGAGACGGGATGATGGCGTGGGACCCCCCCCCCCCCACCTCGCAGAATGAGACGGGATGATGGCGTGGGACCCCCCCCACCTCGCAGAATGAGACGGGATGAGCGGGGACCCCCCCCACCTCGCAGAATGAGACGGGGATGATGGCGTGGGACCCCCCCCCCCACCTCGCAGAATGAGACGGGATGATGGCGTGGGACCCCCCCCCCACCTCGCAGAATGAGACGGGATGATGGCGTGGGACCCCCCCCACCTCGCAGAATGAGACGGATGATGGCGTGGGACCCCCCCCCACCTCGCAGAATGAGACGGGATGATGGCGTGGGACCCCCCCCCCCACCTCGCAGAATGAGACGGGATGATGGCGTGGGACCCCCCCCACCTCGCAGAATGAGACGGATGATGGCGTGGGACCCCCCCCCACCTCGCAGAATGAGACGGGATGATGGCGTGGGACCCCCCCCCACCTCGCAGAATGAGACGGGATGATGGCGTGGGACCCCCCCCCCACCTCGCAGAATGAGACGGGATGATGGCGTGGGACCCCCCCCCCACCTCGCAGAATGAGACGGGATGATGGCGTGGGACCCCCCCCCACCTCGCAGAATGAGACGGATGATGGCGTGGGACCCCCCCCACCTCGCAGAATGAGACGGGATGATGGCGTGGGACCCCCCCCCCCACCTCGCAGAATGAGACGGGATGATGGCGTGGGACCCCCCCCCACCCTCGCAGAATGAGACGGGATGATGGCGTGGGACCCCCCCCCCACCTCGCAGAATGAGACGGGATGATGGCGTGGGACCCCCCCCCCACCTCGCAGAATGAGACGGGATGATGGCGTGGGACCCCCCCCCCACCTCGCAGAATGAGACGGGATGATGGCGTGGGACCCCCCCCCCCCACCTCGCAGAATGAGACGGGATGATGGCGTGGGACCCCCCCCCACCTCGCAGAATGAGACGGATGATGGCGTGGGACCCCCCCCCACCTCGCAGAATGAGACCGGATGATGGCGTGGGACCCCCCCCCCACCTCGCAGAATGAGACGGGATGATGGCGTGGGACCCCCCCCCCCACCTCGCAGAATGAGACGGGATGATGGCGTGGACCCCCCCCCCACCTCGCAGAATGAGACGGGATGATGGCGTGGGACCCCCCCCCCACCTCGCAGAATGAGACGGGATGATGGCGTGGGACCCCCCCCACCTCGCAGAATGAGACGGGATGATGGCGTGGGGACCCCCCCCCCACCTCGCAGAATGAGACGGGATGATGGCGTGGGACCCCCCCCCACCTCGCAGATGAGACGGGATGATGGCGTGGGACCCC
Organism: Ascaphus truei; assembly: GCF_040206685.1. Taxonomy (NCBI): domain Eukaryota; kingdom Metazoa; phylum Chordata; class Amphibia; order Anura; family Ascaphidae; genus Ascaphus; species Ascaphus truei. The sequence goes on from NW_027454020.1 coordinate 99,916, forward strand.
CACCCTCGCAGAATGAGACGGGATGATGGCGTGGGACCCCCCCCCCACCTCGCAGAATGAGACCGGGATGATGGCGTGGGACCCCCCCCCCCCACCTCGCAGAATGAGACGGGATGATGGCGTGGGACCCCCCCCCACCTCGCAGAATGAGACGGGATGATGGCGTGGGACCCCCCCCCCGACCTCGCAGAATGAGACCGGGATGATGGCGTGGGACCCCCCCCCCCCACCTCGCAGAATGAGACCGGATGATGGCGTGGGACCCCCCCCCCCACCTCGCAGAATGAGACGGGATGATGGCGTGGGACCCCCCCCCCCACCTCGCAGAATGAGACGGGATGATGGCGTGGGACCCCCCCCCCACCTCGCAGAATGAGACGGGATGATGGCGTGGGACCCCCCCCCACCTCGCAGAATGAGACGGGATGATGGCGTGGGACCCCCCCCCACCTCGCAGAATGAGACGGGATGATGGCGTGGGACCCCCCCCCACCTCGCAGAATGAGACGGGATGATGGCGTGGGACCCCCCCCCCCACCTCGCAGAATGAGACGGGATGATGGCGTGGGACCCCCCCCCCCACCCTCGCAGAATGAGACGGGATGATGGCGTGGGACCCCCCCCCCACCTCGCAGAATGAGACGGGATGATGGCGTGGGACCCCCCCCACCTCGCAGAATGAGACCGGGATGATGGCGTGGGACCCCCCCCCACCTCGCAGAATGAGACCAGGATGATGGCGTGGGACCCCCCCCCCACCTCGCAGAATGAGACGGATGATGGCGTGGGACCCCCCCCCCACCTCGCAGAATGAGACGGGATGATGGCGTGGGACCCCCCCCCCACCTCGCAGAATGAGACGGGATGATGGCGTGGGGACCCCCCCCCACCTCGCAGAATGAGACGGGATGATGGCGTGGGACCCCCCCCACCTCGCAGATGAGACGGGATGAGGGCGTGGGACCCCCCCCCCTCGCAGAATGAGACGGGATGATGGCGTGGGACCCCCCCCCCCCACCTCGCAGAATGAGACGGGATGATGGCGTGGGACCCCCCCCACCTCGCAGAATGAGACGGGATGAAGGCGTGGGACCCCCCCCCCACCTCGCAGAATGAGACGGGATGATGGCGTGGGACCCCCCCCCACCTCGCAGAATGAGACGGATGATGGCGTGGGACCCCCCCCCACCTCGCAGAATGAGACGGGATGATGGCGTGGGACCCCCCCCCCACCTCGCAGAATGAGACGGGATGATGGCGTGGGACCCCCCCCACCTCGCAGAATGAGACGGGATGATGGCGTGGGACCCCCCCCACCTCGCCAGAATGAGACCGGGATGATGGCGTGGGACCCCCCCCCACCTCGCAGAATGAGACGGATGATGGCGTGGGACCCCCCCCCCACCTCGCAGAATGAGACGGGATGATGGCGTGGGACCCCCCCCCACCTCGCAGAATGAGACCGGGATGATGGCGTGGGACCCCCCCCACCTCGCAGAATGAGACGGGATGATGGCGTGGGACCCGCCCCCACCTCGCAGAATGAGACGGGATGATGGCGTGGGACCCCCCCCACCTCGCAGAATGAGACGGGATGATGGCGTGGGACCCCCCCCACCTCGCAGAATGAGACGGATGATGGCGTGGGACCCCCCCCCCACCTCGCAGAATGAGACGGGATGATGGCGTGGGGACCCCCCCCCACCTCGCAGAATGAGACCGGATGATGGCGTGGGACCCCCCCCCACCTCGCAGAATGAGACGGGATGATGGCGTGGGACCCCCCCCCACCTCGCAGAATGAGACCGGGATGATGGCGTGGGACCCCCCCCCCCCACCTCGCAGAATGAGACAGGATGATGGCGTGGGACCCCCCCCCCACCTCGCAGAATGAGACGGGATGATGGCGTGGGACCCCCCCCACCTCGCAGAATGAGACCGGAGACCCCCGCACAGTCCAAGAAACACATTATATTTTTTGCAAATGATCCCGTAACAGGCGGACGCCCCCCCCCTCCCCCGCCCCCCCCAAAAAATTATAATCAGTTTGTCATAAAAAATAAAAGTTCTGTGCCGTCGGGAATAGGAATATTCCCCTCGCCCCCCTCACCGGGGCCGCCACGCTGAAGGACGGGCCGCGCTCCCCCTCACCGGGGCCGCCGCGCTGAATATCAGTCCTCGCCCCCCTCACCGGGGCCGCCACGCTGAAGGACGGGCCGCGCTCCCCCTCACCGGGGCCGCCGCGCTGAATATCAGTCCTCGCCCCCCTCACCGGGGCCGCCGCGCTCCCCCTCACCAGGGCCGCCGCGCTGAAGCACGGGCCGCGCTCCCCCTCACCGCACACACGGGGCGCTGCTCTTGTGGAAAGCATAGATGGGGCGCTGGAAACCTGCAAAGGGGGCGAGAGCGGAGAAGGGCGATTAATAATTGGGGGGGAGGGGGGGGATTATAATTATAGCGCCTATACCTTTAGAGGGGGCGCGCGGGGTGCATATAGCGCCTATAGCTTTAGAGGGGGCGCGTGGGGTGCATATAGCGCCTATAGCTTTAGAGGGGGCGTGTGGGGCGTATATAACTTTAGAGCGGGCGTGTGGGGCGTATATACCTTTAGAGGGGGCGTATATACCTTTAGAGGGGGCGTGTGGGGCGTATATACCTTTAGAGGGGGCGTGTGGGGCGTATATACCTTTAGAGGGGGCGTGTGGGGCGTATATACCTTTAGAGGGGGCGTGTGGGGCGTATATACCTTTAGAGGGGGCGTATATACCTTTAGAGGGGGCGTATATACCTTTAGAGGGGGCGTATATACCTTTAGAGGGGGTGTATATACCTCTTTAGAGGGGGCGTGTGGGCGTATATACCTTTAGAGGGGGCGTATATACCTTTAGAGGGGGCGTATATACCTTTAGAGGGGGCGTATATACCTTTAGAGGGGGCGTATATACCTTTAGAGGGGGCGTGTGGGGCGTATATACCTTTAGAGGGGGCGTATATACCTTTAGAGGGGGCGTGTGGGGCGTATATACCTTTAGAGGGGGGCGTGTGGGGCGTATATACCTTTAGAGGGGGCGTGTGGGGCGTATATACCTTTAGAGGGGGCGTATATACCTTTAGAGGGGGCGTATATACCTTTAGAGGGGGCGTATATACCTTTAGAGGGGGCGTATATACCTTTAGAGGGGGCGTGTGGGGCGTATATACCTTTAGAGGGGGCGTATATACCTTTAGAGGGGGCGTATATACCTTTAGAGGGGGCGTATATACCTTTAGAGGGGGCGTGTGGGGCGTATATACCTTTAGAGGGGGCGTGTGGGGCGTATATACCTTTAGAGGGGGCGTATATACCTTTAGAGGGGCGTATATACCTTTAGAGGGGGCGTATATACCTTTAGAGGGGGCGTATATACCTTTAGAGGGGGCGTATATTCCTTTAGAGGGGGCGTATATACCTTTAGAGGGGGCGTGTGGGGCGTATATACCTTTAGAGGGGGCGTGTGGGGCGTATATACCTTTAGAGGGGGCGTGTGGGGCGTATATACCTTTAGAGGGGGCGTGTGGGGCGTATATACCTTTAGAGGGGGCGTGTGGGGCGTATATACCTTTAGAGGGGGCGCGAGGGGCGTATATACCTTTAGAAGGGGCGCGTGGGGCGTATATACCTTTAGAGGGGGCGCGTGGGGCGTATATACCTTTAGAGGGGGCGCGCGGGGCGTATATACCTTTAGAGGGGGCGCGCGGGGCGTATATACCTTTAGAGGGGGCGCGCGGGGCGTATATACCTTTAGAGGGGGGCGCGCGGGGCGTATATACCTTTAGAGGGGGCGCGCGGGGCGTATATACCTTTAGAGGGGGCGCGCGGGGCGTATATACCTTTAGAGGGGGCGCGCGGGGCGTATATACCTTTAGAGGGGGCGCGCGGGGCGTATATACCTTTAGAGGGGGCGCGCGGGGCGTATATACCTTTAGAGGGGGCGTGCGGGGCGTATATACCTTTAGAGGGGGCGTGTGGGGCGTATATACCTTTAGAGGGGGCGTGTGGGGCGTATATACCTTTAGAGGGGGCGTGTGGGGCGTATATACCTTTAGAGGGGGCGCGAGGGGCGTATATACCTTTAGAGGGGGCGCGTGGGGCGTATATACCTTTAGAGGGGGCGCGTGGGGCGTATATACCTTTAGAGGGGGCGCGCGGGGCGTATATACCTTTAGAGGGGGCGCGCGGGGCGTATATACCTTTAGAGGGGGCACGCGGGGCGTATATACCTTTAGAGGGGGCGCGCGGGGCGTATATACCTTTAGAGGGGGCGCGCGGGGCGTATATACCTTTAGAGGGGGCGCGCGGGGCGTATATACCTTTAGAGGGGGCGTATATACCTTTAGAGGGGGCGTATATACCTTTAGAGGGGGCGTATATACCTTTAGAGGGGGCGTATATACCTTTAGAGGGGGCGTGTGGGGCGTATATACCTTTAGAGGGGGCGTATATACCTTTAGAGGGGGGCGTATATACCTTTAGAGGGGGCGTGTGGGGCGTATATACCTTTAGAGGGGGCGTGTGGGGCGTATATACCTTTAGAGGGGGGCGTGTGGGGCGTATATACCTTTAGAGGGGGCGTGTGGGGCGTATATACCTTTAGAGGGGGCGTGTGGGGCGTATATACCTTTAGAGGGGGCGTGTGGGGCGTATATACCTTTAGAGGGGGCGTGTGGGGCGTATATACCTTTAGAGGGGGCGTGTGGGGCGTATATACCTTTAGAGGGGGCGTGTGGGGCGTATATACCTTTAGAGGGGGCGTGTTGGGGCGTATATACCTTTAGAGGGGGCGTATATACCTTTAGAGGGGGCGTATATACCTTTAGAGGGGGCGTATATACCTTTAGAGGGGGCGTGTGGGGCGTATATACCTTTAGAGGGGGCGTGTGGGGCGTATATACACCTTTAGAGGGGGCGTATATACCTTTAGAGGGGGCGTATATACCTTTAGAGGGGGCGTATATACCTTTAGAGGGGGCGTATATACCTTTAGAGGGGGCGTGTGGGGCGTATATACCTTTAGAGGGGGCGCGTGGGGTGTATATACCTTTAGAGGGGGCGCGTGGGGTGTATATACCTTTAGAGGGGGCGCGTGGGGTGTACATACCTTTAGAGGGGGCGTATATACCTTTAGAGGGGGCGTGTGGGGCGTATATACCTTTAGAGGGGGCGTGTGGGGCGTATATACCTTTAGAGGGGGCGTGCGGGGCGTATATACCTTTAGAGGGGGCGCGCGGGGCGTATATACCTTTAGAGGGGGCGCGTGGGGCGTATATACCTTTAGAGGGGGCGCGTGGGGTGTATATACCTTTAGAGGGGGCGCGTGGGGTGTATATACCTTTAGAGGGGGCGCGCGGGGCGTATATACCTTTAGAGGGGGCGTATATACCTTTAGAGGGGGCGTGCGGGGCGTATATACCTTTAGAGGGGGCGTATATACCTTTAGAGGGGGCGCGCGGGGCGTATATACCTTTAGAGGGGGCGTATATACCTTTAGAGGGGGCGTATATACCTTTAGAGGGGGCGTATATACCTTTAGAGGGGGCGTATATACCTTTAGAGGGGGCGTATATACCTTTAGAGGGGGCGTGTGGGGCGTATATACCTTTAGAGGGGGCGTATATACCTTTAGAGGGGCGTATATACCTTTAGAGGGGGCGTATATACCTTTAGAGGGGGCGTATATACCTTTAGAGGGGGCGTATATACCTTTAGAGGGGGCGTATATACCTTTAGAGGGGGGGCGGTATATACCTTTAGAGGGGGCGTGCGGGCGTATATACCTTTAGAGGGGGCGTGTGGGGCGTATATACCTTTAGAGGGGGCGTGTGGGGCGTATATACTTAGAGGGGGCGTATATACCTTTAGAGGGGGCGTATATACCTTTAGAGGGGGCGTATATACCTTTAGAGGGGGCGTATATACCTTTAGAGGGGGCGTATATACCTTTAGAGGGGGCGTGTGGGGCGTACATACCTTTAGAGGGGGCGCGTGGGGCGTATATACCTTTAGAGGGGGCGCGTGGGGCGTATATACCTTTAGAGGGGGCGCGTGGGGTGTATATACCTTTAGAGGGGGCGCGTGGGGTGTATATACCTTTAGAGGGGGCGTGTGGGGCGTATATACCTTTAGAGGGGGCGTGCGGGGCGTATATACCTTTAGAGGGGGCGTATATACCTTTAGAGGGGGCGTGTGGGGCGTATATACCTTTAGAGGGGGCGTGTGGGGCGTATATACCTTTAGAGGGGGCGTATATACCTTTATAGGGGCGTATATACCTTTAGAGGGGGCGTGTGGGGCGTACATACCTTTAGAGGGGGCGTGTGGGGCGTATATACCTTTAGAGGGGGCGTGTGGGGCGTATATACCTTTAGAGGGGGCGTATATACCTTTAGAGGGGGCGCGTGGGGCGTATATACCTTTAGAGGGGGCGCGTGGGGTGTATATACCTTTAGAGGGGGCGTGCGGGGTGTATATACCTTTAGAGGGGGCGTGCGGGGCGTATATACCTTTAGAGGGGGCGTGTGGGGCGTATATACCTTTAGAGGGGGCGTGTGGGGCGTATATACCTTTAGAGGGGGCGTATATACCTTTATAGGGGCGTATATACCTTTAGAGGGGGCGTGTGGGGCGTATATACCTTTAGAGGGGGCGTGTGGGGCGTATATACCTTTAGAGGGGGCGTATATACCTTTAGAGGGGGCGCGTGGGGTGTACATACCTTTAGAGGGGGCGTGTGGGGCGTATATACCTTTAGAGGGGGCGTGCGGGGCGTATATACCTTTAGAGGGGGCGCGTGGGGTGTATATACCTTTAGAGGGGGCGTGTGGGGCGTATATAACTTTAGAGGGGGCGTGCGGGGCGTATATACCTTTTGAGGGGGCGTATATACCTTTAGAGGGGGCGTGCGGGGCGTATATACCTTTAGAGGGGGGGCGTATATACCTTTAGAGGGGGCGGGTGGGGCGTATATAACTTTAGAGGGGGCGTGTGGGGCGTATATACCTTTAGAGGGGGCGCGTGGGGCGTATATACCTTTAGAGGGGGCGCGTGGGGCGTATATACCTTTAGAGGGGGGGCGTATATACCTTTAGAGGGGGCGCGTGGGGTGTACATACCTTTAGAGGGGGCGTGTGGGGCGTATATACCTTTAGAGGGGGGCGTGCGGGGCGTATATACCTTTAGAGGGGGCGCGTGGGGTGTATATACCTTTAGAGGGGGCGTGCGGGGCGTATATACCTTTAGAGGGGGCGTATATACCTTTAGAGGGGGCGTGCGGGGCGTATATACCTTTAGAGGGGGCGTGCGGGGCGTATATACCTTTAGTGGGGGCGTGCGGGGCGTATATACCTTTAGTGGGGGCGTGCGGGGCGTATATACCTTTAGAGGGGGCGTGCGGGGCGTATATACCTTTAGAGGGGGCGTGCGGGGCGTATATACCTTTAGAGGGGGCGTGCGGGGCGTATATACCTTTAGAGGGGGCGTGTGGGGCGTATATACCTTTAGAGGGGGCGTATATACCTTTAGAGGGGGCGTATATACCTTCAGAGGGGGTGTATATACCTTTAGAGGGGGCGTGTGGGGCGTACATACCTTTAGAGGGGGCGTGTGGGGCGTATATACCTTTAGAGGGGGCGTGTGGGGCGTATATACCTTTAGAGGGGGCGTGCGGGGCGTATATACCTTTAGAGGGGGCGCGTGGGGCGTATATACCTTTAGAGGGGGCGCGTGGGGCGTATATACCTTTAGAGGGGGCGTGCGGGGCGTATATACCTTTAGAGGGGGCGTATATACCTTTAGACGGGGCGTGCGGGGCGTATATACCTTTAGAGGGGGCGTGCGGGGCGTATATACCTTTAGACGGGGCGTAAATACCTTTAGACGGGGCGTATATACCTTTAGACGGGGCGTATATACCTTTAGAGGGGGCGTATATACCTTTAGACGGGGCGTATATACCTTTAGACGGGGCGTATATACCTTTAGAGGGGGCGTATATACCTTTAGAGGGGGCGTGTGGGGTGTATATACCTTTAGAGGGGGCGTGCGGGGCGTATATACCTTTAGAGGGGGCGTGTGGGGCGTATATACCTTTAGTGGGGGCGTGCGGGGTGTATATACCTTTAGAGGGGGCGTGCGGGGTGTATATACCTTTAGAGGGGGCGTGCGGGGTGTATATACCTTTAGAGGGGGCGTGCGGGGTGTATATACCTTTAGAGGGGGCGTGCGGGGTGTATATACCTTTAGAGGGGGCGTGCGGGGTGTATATACCTTTAGACGGGGCGTGCGGGGTGTATATACCTTTAGACGGGGCGTGCGGGGTGTATATACCTTTAGAGGGGGCGTGCGGGGTGTATATACCTTTAGAGGGGGCGTATATACCTTTAGACGGGGCGTATATACCTTTAGACGGGGCGTATATACCTTTAGACGGGGCGTATATACCTTTATAGGGGGCGTGTGGGGTGTATATACCTTTAGAGGGGGCGTGCGGGGCGTATATACCTTTAGAGGGGGCGTGTGGGGCGTATATACCTTTAGACGGGGCGTATATACCTTTAGACGGGGCGTATATACCTTTAGACGGGGCGTATATACCTTTAGTGGGGGCGTGCGGGGTGTATATACCTTTAGAGGGGGCGTGCGGGGTGTATATACCTTTAGAGGGGGCGTGCGGGGTGTATATACCTTTAGAGGGGGCGTGCGGGGTGTATATACCTTTAGAGGGGGCGTGCGGGGTGTATATACCTTTAGAGGGGGCGTGCGGGGTGTATATACCTTTAGAGGGGGCGTGCGGGGTGTATATACCTTTAGAGGGGGCGTGCGGGGTGTATATACCTTTAGACGGGGCGTGTGGGGTGTATATACCTTTAGACGGGGCGTATATACCTTTAGAGGGGGCGTGTGGGGTGTATATACCTTTAGAGGGGGCGTGCGGGCGTATATACCTTTAGAGGGGGCGTGTGGGGCGTATATACCTTTAGTGGGGGCGTGCGGGGCGTATATACCTTTAGTGGGGGCGTGCGGGGTGTATATACCTTTAGAGGGGGCGTGCGGGGTGTATATACCTTTAGACGGGGCGTGTGGGGTGTATATACCTTTAGAGGGGGCTTGCGGGGTGTATATACCTTTAGAGGGGGCGTGCGGGGTGTATATACCTTTAGAGGGGGCGTGCGGGGTGTATATACCTTTAGAGGGGGCGTGCGGGGCGTATATACCTTTAGAGGGGGCGTGCGGGGCGTATATACCTTTAGAGGGGGCGTGCGGGGTGTATATACCTTTAGAGGGGGCGTGTGGGGTGTATATACCTTTAGAGGGGGCGTGCGGGGTGTATATACCTTTAGAGGGGGCGTGCGGGGTGTATATACCTTTAGAGGGGGCGTATATACCTTTAGAGGGGGCGTGCGGGGTGTATATACCTTTAGAGGGGGAGTGCGGGGTGTATATACCTTTAGAGGGGGAGTGCGGGGTGTATATACCTTTAGAGGGGGAGTGCGGGGTGTATATACCTTTAGAGGGGGAGTGCGGGGTGTATATACCTTTAGAGGGGGAGTGCGGGGTGTATATACCTTTAGAGGGGGTGTATATACCTTTAGAGGGGGAGTGCGGGGTGTATATACCTTTAGAGGGGGCGTGCGGGGTGTATATACCTTTAGACGGGGCGTGTGGGGTGTATATACCTTTAGAGGGGGCGTGCGGGGTGTATATACCTTTAGAGGGGGCGTGCGGGGTGTATATACCTTTAGAGGGGGCGTATATACCTTTAGAGGGGGCGTGCGGGGTGTATATACCTTTAGAGGGGGCGTGTGGGGTGTATATACCTTTAGAGGGGGCGTGCGGGGTGTATATACCTTTAGAGGGGGCGTGCGGGGTGTATATACCTTTAGAGGGGGCGTATATACCTTTAGAGGGGGCGTGCGGGGTGTATATACCTTTAGAGGGGGAGTGCGGGGTGTATATACCTTTAGAGGGGGAGTGCGGGGTGTATATACCTTTAGAGGGGGCGTGCGGGGTGTATATACCTTTAGAGGGGGCGTGCGGGGTGTATATACCTTTAGAGGGGGCGTGCGGGGTGTATATACCTTTAGAGGGGGCGTGCGGGGTGTATATACCTTTAGAGGGGGCGTGCGGGGCGTATATACCTTTAGACGGGGCGTGTGGGGTGTATATACCTTTAGAGGGGGCGTATATACCTTTAGAGGGGGCGTGCGGGGTGTATATACCTTTAGAGGGGGCGTGCGGGGCGTATATACCTTTAGAGGGGGCGTGCGGGGCGTATATACCTTTAGAGGGGGC